>NW_008338111.1:221477-226164 GCF_000622305.1 Nannospalax galili
ACTTTTTAAAAATGAGCATATGAAAATTTTTTGAATGATAGAATTAAATAATTTTTTTTTTACAGAAACCTATCACATTAACCTGGACAATGATATGCTTCATAAGAAATAACTGTTATTTGAAAAAACAGTAGGGTAAGGGCTGGAGAGATGGTTCAGCAGTTAAGAACACTGGCTGTTTTTGCAGAAGACCCGAGTTCGAATACCAGCACCCACATGGCAGCTAACAACTGTCTGGAACTCCAGTTCCAGGGGATCCCACAGTATTTTCTGTCCTTCGTGGGCACTGCATGACACAGGTGTACTTACCTACACACAGGCAATACATGCATACACATAAAATAAAATAAAAATTAATAAATATTTTAAAAATAATAGGATAATAGATGACTCAGTGCTCAGCTATAACTCCACTTTAGGTATGGTTACTAGAGAAATATAAAATGCAGAAATGTTGAGACAATAAACAGATCATATGGAATGTTGGGACCTAAAGGCCCCACCTTGCATAAGTCCGAAAGGAAGTTACTGGGGGCACAGCCTGGCTTGCTTTGAAAGTCTGAAGAATACTTCCGCACTGCTGAGGAGTGCATGATCAGCACGTGACCATCCTTAAGATACACCCTGTGGGGGGGCGCAATTTCCAGGTGCCTTTATAAGCTTTGTAACACCTGCAATAAATAAGTCCATGCTTGACTAGACTCCCCATTGTGTCTGACTGTCCCCGGGTATTGGGGGGGCGTGGGCTTGTGAACGGCGTGCTTACTCATCCCCAATCATCACTGCGCCAGGGGTTGCTGGTTTGAACCCCCGGCAACGGAATATTACATTAGAGTTGTTACCAGTGCTCCAAAAATTCCATGATCACTGTTTTTTGGAATTACAACAGTTGTTACACATTTGATACATCTCATTATTTTACACATTGATAAAGAAGCACCACATGTTTATAAAATGTTACTTATAGTTCAATATAATTGTTACCTTTACAATTCATTTACTTTGTTTTATTCATTTAAACATTTTTATTATTAGAAGTATTTCACTAGACTGTTGGAGTTGTCCACGTGCCTTCATGCCATGTGATAAAAATAAATGTCTATCCCTTTTATCCCACTGAACTACCATAAAGCCTATATGAGTTAATAATAATGCATCTGCCCACATGTTCTCTAATCCATGCATGCCTTCTCCATGGGTACAATGACAGGATGGCCGAATTTAAAGTTACGGTCATCCTCCACATGAGCTGCTGTTGTGGTTCTTAACTGACTCAAATTTATTTTATTTTTTTTTATTTAATTATTTAAAAATAAGTACATCTTTCTCTGTTTCCCTGGGCTGCACAACCTACTAGCCTCTTTCCTGGACACTGGAACTGACCTCTCGGCCCAGAATCACCACTGCTTCTGGATCCTTTGCATCCAGATGAACCCAGTTCCTTCCTGCTGTCCCCAGGAGCCCTCTGGGCCAGGACCTGCCCTCACCTCCCTTTGCTTCCCTGGGATGCAAACCCAGCAGCCTCTCTCCCTGGAGCCCTCTGGGCCTGGTCCTGCCCTCATCTCCCTCTGCTTCCCTGGGCTGCACAACCCACCAGCCTATTTCCTGGACACTGGGGCTGACCTCTCAGCTTCCTTATCCTTTGCATCCAGACCAACCCAGTTCCTTCATGCAGTCCCCAGGAGCCCTTGGAGCCTCTTGCTGCCCCCATCGGTCTTTGCATTTCTGGGGGACACGGCCACCAGCTGCCTGAGACCAGCATCTTTGCTGGTCCCAGGCCAGTTCAATGGCAAAATTCCTGAGGACACCATCTTTCCTGGAGGGATCCAGACCTTAGAAGAAAGTCTGAGAGTATCAGATCCTCATCTGACTTGGGCCTCTGTGGGAACTCCTGAAGACAATGGCAGTGTGGCTACTCTAATATAAAATCAAAAGAGAGAATCGGAAGATTAGACAAACCAGCTTTTCATGCCCCAAAAGTAAACCACAAAGGCACATAAAGATTACCAAAAGAAGAAGACCTAAATTAAAGGCTTGAGTCTCACACAAGAATCAGAAACTACAAAAGAAATTCATATGTCAAAATCACAGAGAAATAATAATAACATGAAAAAACAAAATAACATATCCCCACCAAATTCCGATAGTCCTCTAGAGAGTACAATGAGAACCCCCTAGAGATATGGAACTGAAAAGAACAATTAAACATGATAAAAGAATTCAGTGAATTTAAAGAACACACAAACAAAGAAATCAAAGAACTGAAGGAAGAGAGGGATAAACTTCTGAATGAATGCAGAAAAGAGAAATACTGAAGAATACTCAGGCTGAAATGAAGAAGGAAGTGAAATACTCAGTAAGGCAATTAGAAACAACAGGAGAAAGCCAAAGCCTCACCAACAGGATGAATGAAATGGAAAACAGAGTATCAAGACTGGAAGATAAAGTGGATGAACTAGACTACTCAAGCAAAGATTATGAAAAATTTAAGAAATCACAAGAATGGAATATGCAGGAATTCTGTGATACCATAAAAAGACCCAAACTTATGAATCATATGCATACAGGAAGCAGAAGAATCCCAAGATAATTATATAGTCCAGATCCTCAACAGAATCATAGAAGAAAATTTCCCAAAATTAAAGAAAGATAAAGTGGATGAACTAGACTACTCAAGCAAAGATTATGAAAAATTTAAGAAATCACAAGAATGGAATATGCAGGAATTCTGTGATACCATAAAAAGACCAAAACTTATGAATCATATGCATACAGGAAGCAGAAGAATCCCAAGATAATGATATAGACCAGATCCTCAACAGAATCATAGAAGAAAATTTCCCAAAATTAAAGAAAGACATGTCCATACAAATACAAGAAGCATATAGAACACCAGACAGGACCAGAAAAGAAACTCTCCATGGCACATTATAGTGAAAACACTAAATGTACAAAACAAAGAGACAATAATGAAAGCTGCAAAAAACCAAGTCACATATAAGAAAAATGGTTTAGGAGTACAGCTGACTTTTCAGCACAAACTATGAAAGCCAGAAGAGCCTGAACCAAAGTGTTCCCAGTTTTAAATGACTACAGATGCCAGCCCAGATTACTATATGCAGCCAAAATGTCTATTATATTCAAAAGGGAAAGAAAAATCTTCCCTTTTGACTATAAACAGGCTGAAGGAATTCATGTCCACAAAACCAGACCTTCAGAGAGTTTTGGAAGCAATACAAAGAGCTGAAGAAAGGAATGACTATACCCAAAGGGTTGTGGAAAGAAACTCAATGAAGGTATAACTGTGGAAAAGCACAGCTACATCATGAATGTGAACAGAAATAAAAATGACAGGATTCAATGCACATCTTTCATTAATAACTTTAAATATTAACAGACTGAACTCCCCAGTCAAAAGACACAGACTATGTGAATGGATTAAGAAACAAAACCCATCTTTTTGTTGTCTGCAAGAAACCCATCTCACTTTCAAGGAGATATTACAATCACGAGATATTACAATCAAGAGATACTACAATCAAAGACATGTTACAATCAAGAGATATTACACTTTCAAGGAGATATAATCAAGAAGATATTACAATAATGAACATATATTCACCAAACTCTGGTGCACCCAACATCATAAAAACAATATTCAGGACTTTAAGACCAAATTAAACCCAACTCATTAATAGTTGGGGACTTCAATACCCCATTGTCTCCATTAGATAGGTCAACAGGACAGATAATTAACAGAGAGACATCTGAATTAAACAATACCATACATCAAATGGGCCTGACATCTACCAACTATTCTACCCAAGCACCAAAGAATATACTTTCTAAGAGTTAACAAAGAGACATTTGAATTAAACAATACCATATATCAAATGGACCTAACAGACATCTACTGAGTATTCCACCCAAGCACCAAAGGACATACTTTCTATTCAGTGCCCCATGGAAACTACTCTAAAATCAACCAAGTATTGGGGCACAAAACAAACCTCAACAAATATAAGAAATTGAAATAATTCCATGCATTCTATCAGACCACAATGTAATAAAGCTTAAAATTAACACAGAAGAAGCCCTAGTCATCACATGAACACATGGAGATTAAATAACACACTCCTGAATGATGCATGGGTCAAAAGAGAAATTAAGAAAGAAATAAGAGTATTTCTGGAACTAAATGAAAAAGACAATATAACACAACAAAATCTCTGGGACATGCTGAAAGCTGTCCTTAGGGAAGTTTATAGTTGTAAGTGCCTACATTAAAAAATCAAAAGAAGAGAAATGACTTAACATTGCAACTCAAGACACTTGAAAAGCAACAACAAATGAAACCCAAACCCAGCAGAGAAGAAAAAAATAACAAAAATCAGGGCAGAAATTAATGAAATTGAAACAAACAAACAAAAGAATCAATTTATCCAACCGCTGGTTCTTTGAAAAGATAAACAAGATTGACAGACCACTAGCCCAGTTAACCAAGAGAAAGAAAGAGCACCTCCAAATCAACAAAATCAGATATGAAAGGGGAAACATCACAACAGACATCAGAAAGATACAGAACATTATAAGGGAATACTTTAAAAACCTATATGTGACTAAAAATGAAAACCAAATATCTAAAGGCATGGGAAAAAAAACTAAACCAAGAAGAGATTAACAGCTT
>NW_008338111.1:226226-228537 GCF_000622305.1 Nannospalax galili
AAAAAAAGCCCAGGACCAGATGGATTTACAGCAGAATTCTATCAGACATTTAAAGAAGATCTACATCCAATACTACTTAATTTATTCAAAAAATGGAAATGGAGGGAAAACTTCCATGTTCCTTCTATGAAGCCAGCATCACTCTCATACCAAAGCCTGGTAAAGATACAACCAAAAAAGAAAACTATAGACCCATATCCTTAATGAACATAGATTCAAAAATTCTCAACCAGATATTTGCCAACTGCATACAGACACATATGAAAAAGATCATCGACCATGATCAAGTCAGCTTTATCCCAGAGATGCAGAGATGGTTCAACATATCTAAGTCAATAAACATCATAAATCATATAAATGAGCTCAAAGACAAGAAACACGTGGTCATCTCAATAGATGCAGAGAAGGCCTTTGACAAAATTCAACATGCATTTATGTTCCAAGTCCTAGAGGGAATTGGACTGGAGGGAACATATCTCTACGTAATTAGTACCACATAAACAAACCCACAGGCAACATCATTCTAAATGGAGAAAAACTGGAAACGTTTCCTTTGAAATCAGGAACAAGAAAAGGCTATCCACTATCTCCACTTCTCTTTAACATAGTGATTGAAAATCTTGCAAGAGCAATAAGACAAGAGCAGGAAATTAAAGGAGTAATAATTGGAAAAGAAGAGATCAAATTATCCCTCTTTGCAGATGATATGATATTATATCTAAGAGACACCAAAAATTCCACCCAAAAACTCCTAGAAATTATTAACACGTTCAGTAAAGTGCCAGGTTACAAAATTAACCTACAAAAGTCTATAGACTTTCTATATACCAATAACAAGCAATCAGAGAAAGAGTACCTAGAAACATTGCCCTTCACAATATCTGCAAAAAAAAAAATTATCTAGGAATAAACCTGACCAAAGACATTAAAGGCCTGTACAATGAAAAATTTAAATCTTTAAAGAAAGAGATTGAGGAAGACATCAGAAGATGGAAGGGGCCTCCAGTGCTCATAGATTGGAAGAATTAATATTGTGAAAATGACCATTCTACCAAAAGCCATTTATAGATTCACTGCAATGCCAATAAAAATCCCCAAGACATTTTTCACATAATTGGAAAAAAACATCCTAAGATTCATATGGAAGCACAAAAGACCTCGGAGAACCAAAGCAACCCTGAGCAATAAGAGCAATGCTTGGGGGGATTATTGTACCAGATTTTAAGCTGTAATACAGAGCTATAGTCGTAAAAACAACATGGTACTGGCACAAAAATAGACTCATAGATCAATGGAACAGGATTGAAAACCCAAATATGAGCACCTGCAATTTCAGCCATCTGATATTTGACAAAGGGGCCAAGAACATTCACCGGTGGAAAGACAGCATGTTCAGCAAAGGTGCTGGAAAAACTGGATCTCCACCTGTAGAAGAATAAAACTAAACCCCTATATTTCACCTTTTACAAAAGTTAATTCCAAATGGATCAAAGACCTCAATGTAAAGCCTGAAACTCTAAAACTGTTAGAAGAAAATATTGGCAAAAACCTACAAGATATAGGTGTAGGAAAATGATTTTCTAAACCAGACATCAATTGCTCAGGAAACAAGGTCAAGGATTAACAAATGGGACCTCATTAAACTAAAAATCTTCTGTGTCAAGAATCAACAAATGGGACCTCATTAAACTAAAAAGTTTCTGTACATCAAAGGAGACAACCAGGGAAGTGAAGAGAAAACCCCACAGAATGGAAGAAAATCTTCACCAGTGACACATCTGACAGAGGTTTAACATCCAGAATATATAAGGAACTCAAAGAACAGAGAATCAAGATGGGAAGTAACCCAATTAAAAGACAGGTGAAGGAGCTGAGCAGAGAGTTGTCAGAAGTAAAGATGGCTAAGAATCATTTTAAAAGATGTTAACCATCACTAATAATTAGGGAAATGCAAATTTAACCCACTTTAAGATTTCATCTTACCCCAGTCAGACTGGCTAAGATCAAGAGAACAAATGATACCAAATGTTGTAGAGGGTGTGGGGGAAAGGGAACACTTATCCACTGCTGGTGGGGCTGCAAACTTTTTCAACCCAAAGAACTCATCCTATTGCAGAGACACTTCTATGTCCATGTTTGTTGTTGCTCTTTTCACAATAACTAAGAGATGGAAGAAACCTAAGAGTCCCTCAACTGATGAGTGGATAATAAAAATGTGGTTCATTTATATGATGGACTTTTACTCAGCAGTAAAGTAAGATGAAATCATGAAATTTGCAGGTAAATGGATGGAACTAGAAACTGTTATACT
>NW_008338111.1:228641-275041 GCF_000622305.1 Nannospalax galili
ACTACAGGAACCAGGATAATGAAGAGGAACCAGGGAAGTAAAGGAAAAGAAAGAATCTGAAAGAGAAGAAGAGTAGAAAACAGGTGTTAACAAAGGAGATATGGACAATAATTGTGGTTGTTTTTTAAGGGGAGGGGGAAGGAAGGTAATGTATAACAAGGAATCTAGGGTCTAAAGGGAAAGAAAGAGCTTGAGATATGGGACCATAGGAGAAGGGTATTATTAAGGGAGAAATGGAAAAAATGGGGCACCTTAAATGGGGAAACCATGGTGGAAACATTAGACAATGTGAGAGATATATAATGTTTAGTTAGTTTTAGAAAACCAGAGGGAACCACATTAGGCCAACAACCTACTAACAAATTATACATGCAACCAGATCAAAGAATGTAATATATGCCTAGGCAAGGTTTATCTGAGAGCGTTTGGTCTTTGCCCATGCTCTATCTACATGGCCGATGGTATTTAAAAGTACCAGACTGGTGTAACTAACCTTCTTGGGCAAGCCATACTTTGAGACCTATACTAACTTGGTCAGGGGTATATAAAGGACAGTTTTTGCTCCTTGCCCTCCTAGGTCAACTAAGTTCCAGTGGACTATGAGCATCTCTCAAAATGTCCTGTAACTGTGGTGAGTCACCTGTCCTCTTGAGCAAGGAGGCCGTGGAGACCCCACCAGATGGACTTGAACCAGTGTCCAGCCTACAAAGAGGAGGGTCAACACAGAGTAATCATTTCCTCCATGCTTCCAAGTGAAGCCATCCATGGTCAATCAGGACCTTTGACTTATCTTCACATAGACAGACTTGTAAAAGAAAGGGGCCAGGGTCTCCTCTCAAGCCCATGTTACCCCTGAGGAACTGATTCTCAAATGACCTTAAGAGTAAAAAAAAATGTTTTTTCTGGGCCAACTGTAGGGTCTTAAACACCCAAAAGAAAGTATAAACAAAGATTAATGGGGTCAATATAATTTTTAAGAGTCCCTATGTATAGCTAAAAGTTAAATAATAAGAAACAATGCCAGACAGGTGATACCTTCCTTTGAGTTACTGGCCAAGTTGGCACAAGAGACTCCCAGACGGTAACCCAGTATAAAACTGAGAAAATGAACAGCAGACCCCAATCTTATCTAAAGAAATATTGACAACTGTTTACTGCTAGATGAGGAACAGCTGATCTTCCTAAAACAAGGATCTCTAGATAGGCTGACTAGATTCAGCAGATGGACAAGCACTGGAGAATGGCTGGAGGTGTCAACAACAGAGGACAGTTACAGGGATGACAGAGTATGTGGGCTCCAGTATGTGGGGGGAGGTTATGGGAGGGTGCCATTTGGGAAGTGGGTTTATAGATGAATAAGACTGTGTGGGATGTTCTGTATGATATATACACAGAAAAATCAACAAATTTAAAAAAAAGACATATTTGAGGAGGAAGCATAAAAATTTACATCATGTTAAATAGTAGAGGTAATAAACATTATCAGTGAAATCTATCTGATGACTTCATATCCATACTTAGGTACTAAGGATCTGAGTGTAACTGACTGTGACTAGTAATCATCAGATACATGGAGATTAAAGACACATGTGGAATCATCTAAGTGTTAGTAGCATTAAAAATATAGGAAACAGCATATTTTAAAATGAAATGGAGATCTTCTTTAAAGGTTAAAAACTCATTCAATTTTATGTCTTACAGGGTTTATACTGAGTTCAATATTGTATAACTGTATTAATTGTGAACCAAAAAATTTACAGACATTTTTGAAAGAGATGTATCTTTGCTCTGGAAATTGTTATTGAATATGTCAAAGCTGTTTTAATGAAATGCCTCTTCTAATCATTTGGCTATGAACTAAATAAAAAAATAAGTAGATCTCCTCTAGTATTTCCAGATCAGTACTTATTTAAACAAGTATATCTGGCATCATAGCACTTATATTCTATCTTAGCAGTATTGAGGCCTTAGTTTTTCAGAATCCTCACATCTCTTAGGATGCCATGTCTTATTAATTTATTGGTTCTATTTTATAGACATTCTAGGTTTTTGCCATTAAATTAAAGTCTAACAGTGGGATAGTACTTAGAATTTTTGAACTTTGGAGGATTACTGGTTATTTAATGATTTTTCCCAAGGTACATAAACATCAGTCTTTTGTACAAGAAAAAATTCAAGGGACTGGAGAGATGGCTCAGTAGTTAAGGCCTCTTACAGCAGACCGGGTTTGGTTCCCAGTACCCACATGGTAGCTAACAATCATCCTAACTACAGTTCCTGGGAATTTCAATGCAGGTGCACTTACTAACATACCTACAGGCAGTACACTCATACAGATAAAGTAAAAAGTAATAAATAAAATCTTAAAAAAGAAAACATCTGAACTATAGTGTTTTAAGTATATATTGTGAATGCTAATCATGTTCTTTAATAGGCACAGAAATTAATAGTACCTCTGAAAAATGGCTATGCTCCAACTCAGGTTGAAAATAATTATTTCAATTCTATAGGATTTAATAAGTGAAATCATTTTCCTGTATGTCTTTCTCTAGTTGAATATATACTATGTCTAGTTCAGTTTTAACATTCTATAATATATGATATAGTATTAAATAAAATTTTAATAAACATTTGTTCCATAATATGTAAAATAAATGACATTCAGTGATTTGTAGGAGCAGAAAAATACTTTCGGATTAGAAATTGAACTTTAGTTATTTTTAAAAGTGCTTATCTACACATTTGTAACTTTCAATCATTACCAGTAAAATGAAGTAACTTTTAAAAATGGTTGAAAAAATTGAGTGTGCACATATAATTTACTGAAAAATACATTTCCAGTTCTCAAACAATAAGCTTCCATTGTGAAAACACATTAAGGAAGAATGTGATTCTAGAAATTGCCTTTAAAAGAGTTATACAGGTACCCGATATTTGGAACTGATTGGCCAGCTAAGTGTTTTAAAATGCATGAGATTTCAAACTCTTGAAAAGCTGATTGCATCCAAAATAGAAGTAGAAAATCTAAGGTGAGAGAAATAGATCTGTTTAGTGAAAGACTCAAACTTAGTTTGGGCAAACATCCTAGTTCACCCTTATCCAAAGAGGATACACCTCCTCCTGGATGCCTAAGTCCACAGATAATTCTAAAACTGGTTATAACTTATCCTCTTCCCTATGCATGTATGCCTACAATACAGTTTAATTTCTGAATTAGATGCAATTCAAGATTAGTAACAATAATAAAGTAATTATAAGAACATATACTAAAAGTCATGAGGGACTAAGGAGATCGCTCAGTCATCAAGTGCTTACTCTGAAAGCATGAGGACATGAATTCGAACTCAAGAACCCCTTAAAAAGCCAGGCATGGTGGTACACATTTGTAATTCCAGAGCTGGCAAGAGGAAGACAGGTGTATTCCTGGGGCTCTCTGGCCAGCCACTATCAGCCACTGAAAAAGCCTCAGACTAGTAAGGGCCCTTGTTTCAATAAAGCCAAGGTGGACAGCACCTAAGAATCCACATCTGAGGTTGCCCTCTGGTTTCCATATGCACCTGTATACATGTGCATGTACATACACACACACATATGCACCTGCACACACATGAAGGTACACATACACACACCTTTCTCCTTGGGCTAATATGAGATAATACAATGTCTTCCTGATGAGTTGAAGTGAAGTTATGACATAAGGCCTTGTGGTATTGTGTTAGGTTATTATTGATCTTATTTTAACACAAACATTGTGATACTGCCATAGTTAACTTGATAGCTAAGATAGCTGCTGATCGACAAGGTGCGGTGGCACATCCATGCATAATGGATAGCTAGAGAAAGAGACAATTCATATCCCAAGTGGGGTAGTGAGTAATAGTTGACCAAGAATAACTAGAGCTGAGCTGTGTAAAGTGGAATCACAGAGAAGGGGTAACAAATACATGGCAAATAATACAAGAATGTTTGACTAGAAGTCCTAGAACACATCATCAGTGTTAATGTTCCTTCCTAAACTTGAATTGTTATATAATTGTTATACTCCCTTTTTTTACTCTAAATACCCAAAGTAAATTAAACAAAGAAACAGTAGGCCAATGGATGTCTTGGTCCCATCTCTGGAGGTCCTGACTTGATTGTTCCGAGGTCTAAGTGCATGGAGATTTACTTTTTCTATGTTTTTCAGTTTGTTTTAGTGTGTTGTCAAGTTTAAGAGCCATTATTATAAGCCATGATTCTTTGATTTTAAATAATTGTTCATTGTTTCTTATCCTATTTCACTCATAATTAAAATCAGAGTGCTTACTTTAATGCAGATCATGAATTAAAATAATATAAATATATGTTTTTATGCTGATAGCAGGAATAATATAAGTAAAGATGTTTTAAAGCCTGGTATTAGCCATGCCTGGCTTTATTTACATTTTTGGCAGTATGCACCTGTTTGTTTGAAGTTCATTGTTACTGGGCAAAGTGTCCCCTGCTAATGTTCCCTAAGCTGAATTGAAGTATTCAAAGCAGCGATTCCTCAATCATGGTACTCAACTAGAAAAACCAGCACTATCACATACCTTGTTAAAAAGCTTAAATTTAGGGCCAAAGAGATGGTTCAGCTGGTAAAGTGCTTGCCCACAAGCATGAGGACCTGAATTCAATTGCCAGAACCCAGGTGAAAAAGCTGAGCATGGTGGCATGCACTTGTGACCCCAGCACAGAAGACTTCAAGGCAGATGAATCACTGGGGCTTGCTGGCCAGCAGGGGAGCCTAGTCAATGAGTTCCTGAGCAGCAAGAGGCCACACCTCCAAAGACGATGTGGAAGATCTTGAGAACAATACCACCCGAAGATGACTTCTGGTCTACGCATGCACACACTCAGATGTACCCTTCCCCAACACGGAGACACACAGACACAGACAGACAGGCAGACACACACACACACACACACACACACACACACACACACAAATTCACAGGCCCTATCACAGACTTAAGGTATCAAAATTCTGAGGAGTGTTACCCAAGTATTTGTGTTTTAACAAGCTTCCAGATGATTCTAATGTCAGTCAAACTGTTGTAATACTATTATAAAGGGAAAACAGTTCACTTGTACCTATAGTAAGTTAAAGCCTATGTAGGTCAGAGAAAGAAGACTCAGGTGGATATTCTTTTGTGGCCTTGATGTCTTCAGGGAGTTACAAAGTCTAAAAAGAAAGTCTTACTCCATATTAGAGAAAAGAAGGAAATAAGAGCATGATTAAAAGGTCTCACTGTGGGTTGCAACAGTCAGAAGGAGTGTGGAATGGTGTTACACAGCAAGTTACATGGAGTTCATGTTTCTGTACATGAAAGAATTCTTTTCAGGTAGGACCCAATTTGAAATTTAATCTTTCTGTCAAAAGAAATTGAATTATAATCTCACACTTTTCTACAGCTCCATTTGAACACACAAGAAGCTGGCCAAGGGCACAAACATGTCTCAGAAAGACGGAGAACAGAATACTACAGTGTTGGCTTAGCAGACCATAGTTCAGGAAATAAGTCACCCAGAGAGAGACACATTTTCAGAGTGCCCAGAAGGAAAAAGTTACCAGCATGGTTCTGCAAAGCTTAAAACTGAGATAACTCCAGCTCAAGGAATATTTTCAGCAAAGAAGTACTTGTACCCACCCCCCTGCAAAATGAAAAGCAAAGGAAAATGGCAATAAAACTACTGGCTCTCTTTTGTCTTTGTGTATTGAAATTCTGAGTATAATTTGAGCATGAGAAAAGGACCCGCCATTCCCCACAACCAGGACATAAGATGACTCATCAGTTTTGTTCACTGAAAGAGCCCTTCCCACCTGTGGGGGGAAATTTTTGTCAATTTCTAGTTTAGTAAGATATTTCTTCTACATGTAGTCTCTCGCATTTTTGTCTTGTAATCCTTCTGACCAGTAAATCTTATAGTAGTTAAATGAATCTAATCGCAAAAACATGACACAAATAGTACAGTTTCTCATGAAAAGAAGACCTTGTCTTATGTGACACAAAAGCAGAAAGGAGACTGAGGGGCAGGGTCTGGGGGATGGAGAAGATGGAGCAGGAGTGTCAGCAAAAGCAAATCTTGTTTGACTATGCCATCATCAAACCTATATATTGTGTTTGATAATTTTTTTGTTTAAATGAAAAAGTCTTGGAAAGACTTTTACTTTCAAATGTCAAAGCTTCTTAAGAACAGCCATTTAATAAACACATAAAAGTATGCAATCCAAGCACCAATATTAAAACATAATTAGAACACAAAGAACATAAAGTTGCGATATAAAACCACAACCTGGGGAAGAGTTTTAGCAAAGATTGTTTGATAGGAATCCCCTGACTACATTTTATTGTCCACGTGACACATCCTCCCGGTCACCTGGGAAGAGGGAACATCAACTGAAGAATTTTCTCAGTGGCCTCTGGGCATGTCTGTGAGGGCATTGTCTTGATTGCTACTTGATGTAGGAGGGCCCAACCACTGTCAGCAATACCATCCCTGACTAGGTAGTCCTGGGTTGTGTAAGAAGGCTAGCTGAGCATGAGCCAGCAAGTGACCCAGAGAATGAGCTAGTAAGTATCCTTCTTCCATGGTTTCTGCTTCACTTCCTGCTTGAGCTACTGCCCTGACTTCCCTCAATGATGTAATGGGACCTTGAAGTGTAAGCTGAAATAAACACCTTTCTCCCAGAAGTTGCTTTTGGTCAGTCTTTTATCGAAGCAACTGAAAGGAAACTAGACCAAGTAATATTTTTGACACTGAAAAAGGGCTTTGAGAGTTCAGATAAATTAAGTATGAATGGTTAGGACTTGTATGCGATTGCTAGTCTTGGAAGAGGAATGTGGATATAACCCTAGTGTAATCCAGGCTCAGGAATGGGGTTTAAAATAAAAACATCCATTTACATTTGAGGTATAGGTAATAGAACAGAAAAAACTGAATTCTGGACTTTAACAGTATATGCAGAAAAGCAAGTCATTTCCAAAAGTAGGTTAAGAATGCCTGAAGGATCCTTAGGTAGATACATATGGAAATGTTATAATGTTCCCTTACATTCCAGAGAGGTCAAAGAATAACAGTTCAGAGTTCTCAAATAATACCCACCACATAAGAAAATAAGTACCCCTCCAAATATTATGCACATAGTGTTTGAGATGACTAGCCTTTCTGGAGAAAGATTACTGTTTGGATGGAAAGGACCTGCCAAGATATGACCATTTGAAGCTATGGCAAGGTTGTGTCAGGGAAGCCCAAACCCATCAACAACCTAGAATTCCAATAGAGCTAATAAAACACAAAGAAGACAAAAGAAACAAACTATGTCAAGAGTATGTAATGTGTATATGTTTGTTTGATATGAGCGATGATAAAATTAAAGCTTTGTTATATGAGCAAATAATTGTGAGAACTGTGGTACAAGAGACTGAGGCTGATGAGGAAATGAGAGGAGTCATAGAAGGAATCTTCAATTGAAATTATGGACTGTCATTTTGTTGACAATATTTTATAAGGATAAGATGTAAGGTATTACTGGGGGAATGGGTGGCTGAGCTAGGAAGAACAAACATCCCAAAGCTACAATAGAAATTGTAAGGTAAGCTATATTAAAATGATCATTAATTTTAAATTTCTACAAATTACATGACTGTGGGGACCGAAAAAGATGGATCAGAACTTAAGAGTGCATAGTGCTCTTTCAGAGGAGTTGAGTTCAACTTCCAGTACCGATGTCCAAGGGTTCACTATTGCCTATATCTCCAGTGGATCTGATGCCCTTTTCTAGCCTCCACAAACACCTGCACTCACATACACATACCAATCCCCTCCCCACCATATATATATATATATACACATACAGACACACACCACACACACACACACACAAAATTAAAAATAAAATCTTTTTAAAAATATATGACTGTCAAGCATGTGGTATACTCTTTTAATTCTAGCACTTGGGAGGCAGAGACATTCAGATCTCTGTGAGATGAGGCCAACTTGGTCTACATAGTGATTTCCAGGCCGGCTGGGGATACAGGGAGAGTCTGTCTCAAAAAAGACCCCTCCAATACACACACACACATGCACACACACACAGACACACACTCACACACAAACACACATTTATATGTATATGACTGTTGAAGATTCCAACTAACAGTTTTCAAGGAGTTAATGGGCCTAGAGTGGTAGCTCAAGGTGACCCAAATCAGATGACTTTTCATATGATTTATTGTCATGATAGGAGAATCCAAGCTAGGGGTTTAGTATCTTAAAAGGAATGAAAGAGGAACATGGCAGAAAGAAGCACTTCCTTTTGGGTGATGGAGAGGACAGTAGGAATGCACACCCAAGATAGGTCATCAGAGGGAGCCATGTTTTCGTGAGGGAGATATAAAGCTAAAGCAGAAACCAAAGGACTGAAGGAGGAAGCAAACACACAGGGACCACCTTGAGAAACGTCTAGGATTATCGGAGTTGCATAAAAGGAAAGAATGCCCTGCCCCATGTACTCAGCATTATCTGGGTAAGAAACAAAGCTATAAAACCTACCCTTAAGAAAGGCCCTTTGCCTGACTGAGGAAACATCTGCTTACTTAACTTTCACTCTGCTTCTGTAAACAGACTTGACCAGCTGACTGCAAGAAAAATTTCCTGTTTCCCAACTGTGGCCTTCAGTCACACACACCATCAGGGGACGTTGGTCACTTAGGCTACAATTTCAACTTCCTGGTTACTTCCTGGTCTCAGATTCTAGTGACATTTAGACCGAGAAAATATGTTTCTTCAATTTATTTACATCTCCTATGATATCTCAGTAAGTTTTGTACTTTTTATAATACAAATCCTACACCCTTTGTTAGATTTAACCCTAAATATTTCAGTTGTTGATGATGCTGTAAATTATATTGTTTATTAATTTACAAATTCAACCATTCATTGCTAGTAGGTTGTTAAATTGTTAAAACCACACATATTTGTTATCTTGCCCATTTCTTCTGACGAAGGATGTGGATACAGAATAGTTGGGTGGTTCTAGTTAGTGTCTCATGAGGCTAATGTTCAATGTGATGATCTTGGCAGGCAGTGATGGATTGGGGAGAGAGAGAGAGAGAGAGAGAGAGAGAGAGAGAGAGAGAGAGACAGGAAGATGCCTTCTGGTCAAGAGAATAGATAGACTCTCTGACTTGGGTGAACACCTAACACTTCAGTGGGGCTGGGTTGATCACCTGTCAGGGGACCAAACCTCAGGAAGCTGGGTTCACCTTAAGCCATGCTAAAGACATAGGTAGAATAATTTTCCCTTTAATAAGATACTGTGCTTTTCTTCTCAGAATTCTCACCCCCTTTGGCGGTCTCTTACAGAGCACAGACTTCGAAGTCCCAAGTCTGCTGACTTTCCTGAATTACCCAGAAAAGCATGGCATTAACTTTTCTTCTTTCTATCTCTGTTTTAAGCACGCTTTCTCTGGTACTCTGTGCTTGCTTACTCTGTCTTCCCTCCCTGTCTTGTATCTGCTTGTCCACCATGTGACTGACCTCCATGCTGGTTTAGCCCAAACTGCAGGACTTTTTTCCCCTTCACTCTTCCATTCTCCTCTGAGCAGCTGTTGAGATTTATAGCTTATTTGTCCTGGGGTGGTTTTCTTCTAAGCTTTGAAAAAAATGTCTTCAGGTTCCATTGAGACCATTCTTAAGTCCTTTTATTAATGAGAATAAGAACCCTAAGAAGGGACTGTGTTTCCCTTGCTATAGAGTTCTTCCCAGGCTATTAGAAGCAGTGCCTTGCTTCCTGGCCTTTGGATGTCCCAGTTGAATGACTCAAAACTCAGTGACATGTTCCTGGATCTCAGAGACAACTTCTGGTCTTCTGAACTCTGTATCTGTAGAAGAATGAAGTTTAACATGTCAGCTATTAGGCATAAGCCCAGAGGACTCCTGTGCTGTAAAGGTAGGATATGAGATCTGAGTCCAGTGTGACTGTTAGGGTTCCAATAGCAGCCCCCTCCCCCTCCCCAACAGGGACCTACAAACTCTGCCGAGAAGCAGCCTGCCTTTCCTCTGACCTCCAAAGATAAGCAGAGTTCCTCTTATCTTAAGAGGAAAAGAAGACACTTCCACACCCTAATCCTACCTGCTTCCCCCTCCGTGATTCCACACCCTAATCCTACCTGCTTCCCCGTCCCTGATTCCACACCCTAAAGCCCTCATATGTAAAGGCCCAGCTCACAACCCGTGGACATCTTCTTTCCTGGACATCTTTCCCTGACTCCCTTCCCTTCCCCCTTCCCCCTTCCCCCTTCTCCCTTAGCTTCCCTTCCCTTACATCTTTCCCTTCGTGGACATCTTTCCCTTCCCGACGGAAAGGTGCCCTGAGCGAAATAAATCTGTGAGGATTCCATCTGAGCCTCCATGCTTCATCCAACCGCTCATGCTCTCCATCTGCGCCGCTTGCTCCCGCCCATTCTCTACCTATCAGTGACCACACTACCTTTTTATACATTTTATTTGTTTGTCTGTGTATTTTATTGTGGATAGCTTTTATTTCTGTGTCTTCAAGTTCGCTGATTTTTTTTTCTTCTTCAAGGTTCATATGCTATTAATTCAATCCTTCCAGTGTTTTTTTCTTGTCAAAGATCATTGATTTTTATCTTCAAAAACTTTACTTGAGTCTTTTTCATATTTTTTATATCTCCATGGACTCTTTCAATTAGCCTGTTAAGTGTATGAAATTTGCCATGACCATTTTACTGGACTTATCTGCTGAACCTGTCACCTTTGTCATCTCTGGGGTCACTTCAATAAATGGAACTTTGAGTTTTTCTCCCAGTTATGTCATATTTTACTATTTCTTTGCAAGCATGGTTACATTTTCTGGATGTTAGACATTATAAATTTTCTCCTGGTGCTAAGACATATGTCTACTTTACAACATTTAACAAAGGTACTAACTAGTGTTACTGTCACACAGCACACAGTGGAACCTGGTTTGAATTCAGAGGGCCTGTGACTGAGAACACCTTGTTATCTCTGCTTCTCCTTCGTGCATGCACTCAGCCTTTGCACCCAGCTTCTTCATTAGCTGTCACCCTTTGCCAGTTAATTCCTGCCCATAATAGTCTTTTTGCTACTAAGTGATGTCTCTGTGAACCTGAAACACTGGTATTCCTTCAGTCTTCCAGATCCCTTAAAAGCGTGCATACTTTATTGAATCAGGCACAGGTTCCTACCACTCCTCCTGTGAAGCGCAATGATGTCAGGTAGGCCAGTTTTTTTGCTAAATTAAACGTATGCCCAGCACTGGAAATATCAGATGCTTTATAGAAAGCATTAAATCTGAACCTTAGATGTATAAAAAAGCCCAGTGAGGAAGTGACAAACTGTAGGGATCTGACATTTGGCACCAGAGCATTTTGATGCAACTGCTTTGAACTGTGACATTTTAACTCTGCCTTGGGAAACAAAAATAAGTTACATGTGCTGATAGTCAGATGTATAAGGTAAAAGTATGCGTATATGGGTTATGGGGTAGAGGTGTTCAAGAAATTTACTTTAAAATTACATTCTTCTCCAAACTCCATAATCCCCCTACAAAAGTAGTAGAGACAGTACAAAACAAAATACAAAACTATTTTTAAATAAGCAAAAATCAGAATGTTATGCCCACTGTCTGCAAGCCATCAAGAGTCTGTGAAACTGAACATCATCCTTTTATATTGCTAAGCAGATACAATTCATTGCCCACATGCTCTCCAGGTAAACAATATCTGGTCTTCACATAAAAGGACTTGGTAACAGCACTCATCCCAGTTTACTCTACATCCACTGTGTGGTTGGGTAGCCATCTGTGTTCAATACTTAGCTCCAACAAAAGGAAAATGAAGTTCTCGTCTGCTGTCATATAGTTTTGAACCTGGCATAAGGTGCCCACCAAAGTTGCATCCTTCCCGGGCACAGAACTGGAGAGATAGAGGACATAGCATCCTCTTTGATATTTGCATTTCAAAGGGCTCACTCCCAGGCCTTTGAAGAAGAGTTTCTAGGTCATAAATCTAACAAAGGCCTAGATAATTTTCAAAAGGATTTATATACATTTCAAAGAGAGGAGAAACTACTTATAATTACACGTAGTTACTCAGAAAAGAAGACTATTTTCCTTTATTTTCCAAAGATAATTGTCTCTTATTTTTAATTTTTATTTGTCCCTACTGGGGCAGTCTAAACCTCATTTTCAAAGTGTGAGCTCAGCCTAGTAAATTATTAAATCGGGATCACCTGGAGATTTGGTTGGAGATGCTGAATTGTAGTCATCACTCTAGGCATTTAAAACAAATAAACTCCTTCCATTAAGTCCAGGTCCCACTAATCTCTAAAATTGTGGTTCTTTAGGATCTTGAGGATACCAGAGTAGTTCCAGATCTTTACCCTCACCCACTTTAGATCACAAAATTTTTCAGGTTTTAAATATCCAGTCTACCAGATTATTAATGTTATCCTCAAGTACTCAAACCAGCATATGAGAAGCCTAAGTAATTACACCAGGATCCATGACTTCAACCTTAGTGACTCTGAAGCTCATTACACTTGGTCTAACACATTGAAAAGCTACTGCTATGGACGGTTCCAAAATTTCTGCATACATGGACTGGAAATGTTTTAGAACTCTTTTGGAATTGTAGCCATTTCCCCCTAGCGTCGGTCTTGAACTTTACCTTCCCTTGCATGTTTTATTTCACGATAGGGAACCGAAGACCATGTCCAGCAAGCAATGCCAGTCTCCACATGTGGCAAACAGCATAGATGCGGATATTGAAAAGGTCCTATAGAAGAAGGCTGGTGTTTCCAAGAGTGGATGTGGGCATCAGATACCTATGTTAGCAGAAGGGTTTCAGGAGTTTGGAGAGTGGCAGGTTTTCATCCTATTTTACACTGCCTAAAGTGTCCCTCATGAAACATGTATCTTAAGACTCCTTTTTTTCCTTCTAATTACCTTACCTTATATTGTCCTGGGGTTGAACATTTGATTACGGTTGCAACTCAAGAGAAATGTGGGATTTTTGGTCACTATGCTCCCTATTATGGTAAAAGATGGAGTAGTTCTTTGCCTTACCTATGGATTTTCAGATTTTTTCATTTGATTTCTGAGTTGGGCATTTATAACCTTTAATTGTTTCTCCATTCTTTGTATGGTGGCTAGGGTCTAGGGGAAACCAAAATATTATAGTTAGCTGTATCACCAGACTGATTCACTGCTAGAGCTACTTGACTCCTGAAGATTTTGTTCTTTATTTACATGCCATGTCATGTATCACCAGTAGTACTTTGATTAGTAGTAATTTCATTGTGTGGCATGTGATAGAATGTGTGAATTGCAGAACAGCCACAAGCCTCATTAGGGAAAGCCATAAATTCCTTAAAGTGTCTAACTGGCCTTAAGTGGGCAGCCTGGCCTTGCTCAAGCCTGGCTCTGCTCACCCCTTACCAGTTGGTCACTCCCAAGCCTGACAGAGAGTGTTTGTGGAGCCCACCTGTCTCCTCTAGAGCCATAGATAATCCTCTTGCCAATTTCTGGGGAAATAATCTTGAGGAGACCCTCAATCATTCCAAGGACACCAAGCCCCAGTTCTAACTCAACTCCCCACTAAGTGCAGCTGTGTCCCACAACCCCGGTACACCCCCCCCCATTTTCTTTGTCTAGTTGTCGATGCTTTGTTCCCGTGGACAGCCTCTACCTCTCACTGTATCTTCTTTGAATAAAGGAAGATCTATTCCTTGTCTATTGCACATCTGGCTGTCCTGGACCACTTTGATGCTCTGTGAAAACTTTAGTCAGGAGCCTGGGAAAAGTCCTCCAAGTAGAACACAGTCTTAATGTCATGAACTCACTTCACCATCACCATTCAATCTTTTGTTATAATTGTCTCCCAATTGTCAGAGGGTAGGAGGATGGATGATGTAGTTCAGATTCCCTAAAACCACAGAGTAGAGTCCCTGATGAATCAGGGATGAGGCTTGATGCCCACACACCCACTGTTGGCATTCTAGACCTAGCTCACGATTTTTCATGCAGACATTGACATATGCTTTTTCATTTTCTTACAAGTGCAGAGTATGTACTGTTAGGGTCTGAGAGTCAGGAATAATTCCCACAGACATGAAGGAAAAAATGCATGAAAATTTTATTCATAAATTTAAATTATAAAGTAACCAAATTAGTGGCTAGCTGGGCACAGACTCCACAAGCCAAAGATGGCGTGTGGCCTCAAACACAAGCGGGCAGAAGCTTTTATAGGGAAGTTTCATAGAAGCTCACGCACACCAAGCATCCTTTAAAATGATTGGATGGCTCTATGTCCTGAGTACAGGGAAGGTCGTAATTGGCCAGGGCTGTCTTCAGGGCATTGGAATATGCTATTATCTTTAGGGCCAGATAGTTTCTGTTTTTACCTTATAAGGCAGCAACTGGAAATTTACATGTCTTGGCCTGTCCAGGCTTGCCTGAAGAAGCTAGAAGCTGGCCAAAATGGAGTCAGTGCATTCTGACTCTTCAGTACCACTTAACAGGCTTGAGACTACCACTTGAAAGACCACTGTCATACTCGCTCCTAGTGGGGAACTTGGTAGTTTCCAAAAGTGATACAAAACTGCTAAATAGTTCATTTTGTGTGCCTAAATGTACAATGTGTTTTTTATTTTTCCTTCCTCCCTCCCTTCCTCCCTTCCTTCCCTCCTCTCTTCCCTCCCTCCCTCCCTCCCTCCCTCCTTCCCTCTCTCCTTCCTTTCTCCCTTTTGTAAATTTATTTGAGAATTTGATGACCAATTTTGGTGAAATCCCTGAACTCCCAGGCATAGGAGAGTTCCCCATTTAGATAGTGCTTCACATGTGCCATCACAGTGGCTGGTGGTAAATTGAAGCTATTTCTATGTACGTATGTTAGAAAGCCAGTACATTTGAGAACGGTTTCATCTGGATTTCACACTATGTACTTTTCCCTTTGTGATCTTTGCTTTGTATCTTTTGATTGTAATGAACCACAGTATGACTATCTGGTGATCTATGAATATTTTAGTCAATAATTAAACCCGGAGGTTGGTGTTGGGGATCCCCCCATACAATGCCATATACTAATTTTAGAACTCATAGTTAGAAATTTTTACCCATTCATTCATTCATTCATTCATTTAAATGCTTTAATACTTCTTATTGCACTTGGGGGAACAGCATGTCATAGCACACATCTGGAGGTCAGAGGAAAACTTGTGGGAGTCAGTGCTCTCCTTCCACTATGTGGGACCCAGGGATTGAGCTCATATCCTCATCAGCTTAGTTGCAAGAATGTTTAGTTACTGAGCCTCCTCAATGGTCCCCATTTAAATACTTTTGAGTGTCCTCATAAAAGAAGTTTCCTAGTTTGCTCTCCGCTGCTGTGACAAATTGTCTTGACCAAAAGCAATTTAGGGGAGGAAAGGATTTATTTCATCTTCCACTTCCAGGTTGCAATCTATTCAAGACAAGAACTCAAGACAACAGCATAGAGCAGAAACCGTACGGGAATGCTGCTTGTTGCCTCCCTATCTGGCTCCCTCTCCTCCTCATTCTTAACTAGATTTTTATATGGTCCACGGATACTTTCTGGAGGAATGCTGCTGCTGCCCACAATAAGCGGGGCCCTCCTGCATCAATTAATAATCAAGACAAGCCCTCACAGACTTAGCCACAGACCAATCTGATCTAGGAAATTCCTCAGTTGCCTCTAGGGTATGATGAGTTGATAATTAAGGCTAACCAGGACAACCAATATTCAGTGTTTAGAAAATATCATTAATACAATTTTGAAAGCCAATAGTTTATTTGTAGACAGGTAAGCATAACACTGTCTGGCCTTCTACCATTACACTAGATAAGTATGCAAAATAGTCATCCAATATGAAAAAGAAAATCCAAGTGTTTATTTAAGAGGTCAGCGTCTGTCTGTCAACAGCATTGCCTTTCAGGAAGATACTAAGCATGAGTTCAAAACATGATTCTATTTATAAGGAATTTTCCAGGTACTTAAACAAGTATTAGGGAAAAAGTTATATATCTTTTAGATTAAATTCAAAATGATAATCTTTGTGAATCTAAAATAAACCATTTATGATTTTCCAAACATGAAAAATAACCTTACCAATTTTATGTCAGTAAACTCAAGATCTTTGACTGTATATTAATTTTTAATTAATTAATTTATTTTTTATTTTATGTGTATGCGTGTATTGCCTGCATGTATGTGAGTGCACCCATGTCATGAAGTGCTGTGAAGGTCAGAAGAGGGCATTGGATTCCCCTGAAACTGGCGTTAAGGACGTTTCTTAGCCACCATGTGGGTGCGGGGAACTGAACTCAGTCCTCTGAAAGAGCAGTCAGTGCTCTTAACTGTGAAGCCATCTCTCCAGCCCCCCAAAAAAAGTTTTTTAAAAAGAGTGTTACTTTTAGTATTTCTCTTATATTGTAAGGCTCTAACAATTTTCAAAAATAGTATAATTTCTTTCTTAGAACATTCCCTTGATCCTTATTAATCATAGAATGGTCAGAGAACAGCTTTGTGGAGTTGTTTCTTCTCTTCCACCTCTATGTGAGTTCCTGAGATTGAACTCAGGTAAACAAGTTTTTGCGGCAAATACTTCTACCCACTGAACCATCTTGCCAGCCCCTTTCTTGCATTTTGTCTATAATTGAGGATTTTCTATTTCTTGTAAGATCAATATGGATGAAAGAATTGTCTAAAAAAGGAGAGCAATAATATGAAAATGAACTGAATCAATTGTAGTATCTTGAAAACTAAAAAGATGCCTAGAATTACATTACTGTATTATGACTCTGACAATTAAACTGCTTTATTCATAGGGCAGAGACATGTTTACATACATAAAGCACATCTAACAAGGTGTGTATAACATTTTAAGAATATATGTTTCTTTACAATGGACCAATAATTCAGGTAATTTATTGTATTTGAACAAGTAAGTTGTTAACCTTTAAGAAAATGTGATCTTTGTGATTTTGAAGCCCATGGATCCAAAGTAAAGCACAATGTGTTTGAAAGTTTTCCTTATAAATAGTGACTTTATGGACAGAAAAAGAAAATGGTTTAAAATCATTATAATTAAAAAGAAAAACCCTCAGTGCTGAAAATATGTGGAAAAAATGTATATTTGTCAACAGGATTTGTCAAGCTCCAATTCACATCTTTTTTACTTTTAAAAGTAATAATTTTTTTCCTGAAAACAAGAACATTAAATTTGGAAGAAATTATTATTTTTTTTTTTTACCTAGAAATGAGATAAGTCTTAGCTTAAAGTATTTGGGAAAGAGAAAAAAAAAAACTGCTGGGTAAAGGTGCTTATTCCTAGATAGTCTACTGCTTTTCAATGTCTTTACTTCTGAAATTTTATTTTTAAAAAAATCATAGAAACTTGCTTTAAAAAAATTCTATTTACTAAGTGTCAGTTAAGATAAAAAGAACCCTTATGTGAGAATTACAGAGAAGTTTCATGCAGAGGAAATAAAAAAATAATTCCACTTTCCATTTGTGGAACTGCACCCAATGGACAAGCTCCAGCTGTGACCACAGGAGATTTCTGTCTGGAAGTATATGGTTAGTCCTAAGTTTGACATATACAAAACAGCTTCCCTCTCTAGAATTTCAACAGTAATACCATTCCATTTTCAGACTACTTTTTATAAGAAATGTGTACCTAAAACATATATCCCCTGTCCCATGTATACAAAATAAAGAAAAAGTTTCTTTTTTATACCATGGTTTCGTTTGATGATTTTATCCTTGCACTAATGTATCAAGACAAAACGACAGTTTTTTTCAACTCAAATGCTCGAGGAATTAAAATTTCCTATGATTTTGCCAAAAGCAAATTTCTTTGAAGTCAGAATATTCATAAGAAATCAAAAACATACTAGTGACCTTGGTTTAGACATGGCTTTCTGGATGTTGGATTAAGGTAGAGCATGAGTAGACAAACTGGACAAAGAACTTTTTATCACAGTCCATTTTCTAATGAAATATTTTATGTAGAAGCTTTCAATTTTAGATTTATCACAGCTTTTTCTTGGATTACTTCTTTCTTAATATAGAATTCAATGAATACTTGAGTTGAAATAAAATCAATACTGCATATATACTCAATTTTCTACCAAAATTCCCAAGAGAAATTATTTTATGGCCCAAGAAATTTCTCAGTGAAGAAATATATCCTATTACTTATTCTAAATATGTACATAGTCATTTTATTTTGTAATCCTCAGAGACATAGCAACCCTGTCTTGGTAGTATAAACCTGCCCCCTTTCTATAGAGCAGAATTTTAAATTGCCATTCATTATAGACAATTCTTATGTAGCCTGCCATTTAGAATTAAAAAAAAAAAGTCAGGTGAAAAATTTCTTTCTAAATTTAGAACTATAAAAATCAACACAGAGAGAAATGAATTTATGATATAAGTTCTATGACACAGTCTAAATATACCCTTTTTTGTTCATTTGTTTTGAGACAATCTCACTGTGTAGCCCCAGCTGGTCTGGAACTCGCTATGTAGACCATCCCAGTTTGGCTTTGATCTCACAGGGATATACCTACTCTGCTTCCAGAGTGCTGGGATTAAAGGTGTGCACCACCATGCCTGGCTGAGAGTCTTAATGAGGTTGTTTTAGTTGTGTGAGTCATACAATGTATTTTGATCGTATTGAAACTCCTTCCCCCATCTCTACTATCACCTTACTCCTCTTCTACCTTCATGTCCTCTATTATTACTATTTTATTTTTTGTTTTTAAGGTTTGTCAGGTCTAATTTATGATCTCCAAATGCTTTCGAGCATGGATCCATCCTTGGAGCCTGGTCAGCCTACTAGGTATTGCACACTTAAAGAAAACTGACTTTCCTTCTCCCAGCAACTAGGAATGACTCCTCAGCTAGTACATTTATTTGGGTGGGGGTAGGAAGGCGGTTAGATAGGGGAGGGAATCTAAATACAATTAATATATATTGCATAAAAATCACAAAAAGTCACTTTAAAAAATAGTGCAGATCACTAGGTTGCAAACTAGCAGTGAGCCGCATGAATGAGAAAAGTACTCGAGGGCTCGAGGTTCTTGCCTGGGGCTTTTTTTTATGGGGTGGAAGAGAAGGAGGAATTTATTTGCTCAGAGGTGTAACATTGGTGGTTAACTATATTGATTGACAGGCTTGGATTATGTAAGTCTTTATTCACTGCATAGGGCCCCAAAATGTCTGATTTAGTCATATGTTCATCCAATTATGCATAGGCATAAGATGGAAAATAAGGATTTTCCTCTAGAAGTTCACTCACAGGACACAATTTGCCTTGTTGCTCATATACCCAAAACCAGTTGATGGTGAATTGGCTCCCCCAACCTTCCTTACCAGTCACACTCTGGAATACATTTGAATAGATACTGTCCACAAAAGGAGAGCTCTCGATGGTTGCCAAGGGAAGGAAAAAGTTACTCCATTGTTTGGAATGAGATGTGCACATAGCTCAGTGCAGATGGGGGACCAAGTTGTCAAGAGGTTGCTGGGAACATTGTTAGAAGAGGGATGTGTCTGCATAATATGACCAGGTGGGGCTGTTAGGTTATCAATGCATTCATTGTAGAGGAGTGTGTGTATAACCCAAGCCAAGTGGAGTCTCCGGTTGCTAAGCTGTTCCCTATGGTTGTCTGCACGAAAAGCCTTGTACTCTTCACCAAATGTGCTGACAGCATGAAGTTCATTCTGTGTTTTAGACCTGTCGTCGTTGCAGAACATCTTAGAACAAAAGTAAATAAAGCCATTGATGCGATAACTTCACCCTCTTCTCTAATACCTGTTTGGAAGGCTATTAATTGTTTCAAAACAAGTTTCTAGCTCTTCCTTTCCTACTTTCTTAGTTTCCTTTATTGAACAGTATGTCATAATGCTATCAGGGAAGGCAAAGTGCAGAAGCCATACTCACAGTTTGGGGGATGATGAGAAGAACCACAATGAGATCACAGTGTTTCAGAATGAGTAGGGAGCAGGAAGGATCTTTGTGGAGTGGCCTTTAAGGCTAGAGACAAGTCCCTATAAAGATGGTACTTCAGCAGACAAGCATGACTACATGGGACCATGATCCAGTAGAGATGGCCCAATATGGACTATCAGAGCTTAACCCGGTGAGGAAGGAATCTTCAGACAGTAGAGTGCTGTTTTCCAATTAGAGTGAGGAGGGCATTAAGGTGTGTGGGCAGAGATAAGATTGATTTCACAGAGTGAGTCATCAAGCTGATAAATAAAGTAGAAGTCTGATTCCTTGCTTAAGAGAAAGGAGTTTCAAATATAAATAAAAAGGAACTCTCATATTGGGGTAGAATTAGTGATAGAACCATGACAAAACACCACAGTCTGGGTGGCTTATATGAGAGAAATGTATTTCCCATAATTCTGGAGTTTTGAAGTCCAAGTTTGAGAGGTAGACAAGTTTGGGGTTTTTTCCAGGTCTTCCTTCTCTTGCAGAGGGTCACTTGTCATTGTGTCTTTTCTAACTGCCATTCTTCTGTGTGCATATCCTATTGGCATCTCAGTGTGTGTGAACTTTCCATTTTTATAAAGACATCAGTGAGACTGGATTAGGACTTTGTCTCCAAATATAGTGACATTCTGAGGTAATAGGAATTAGGATGACAACAGATGAATTTGAGGGGACACAATTCAGCCCATCACAGTGCTGCATACTGCTGGTATATGTAAGTATGTACATAAATAAATGTAAATTTGACTCCTAGTCTATGAATTCAGATGATTTAACATCAAGGAAGTTTTTTTGTTTGCTTTGGGGCAGGGGTAAGAGCACATTTTTTTGTTTCACTATTTAATGAGTAGAGAAAATTTACCACTGTAATAAAGTAGGTTGTATTTGCCTTATAGCTTTTCCTGGAAAACAGAACATTTGAACTTACATCAAATGTTATCAGCATAATTGTATTTTGAAATTTTTTAATGACCTGTTCAATAGCAAAGAAAATTAGATAAATACATCATAATGACTTGCCAAAAATTCTATTTTGCCACCATCTATATGGTTTGCTACAGAGATTTATAAATAAAATATGTAATTTGTGACCTGACTTAGACATTCCCTAAGTCAGAGTCCTGAACTTACAAGGTGAACTTACTTCATGATTACATAGTCAAATATTTTTGATGCCCAGTGGGTAAAGGAAATGAGCAAGGGTCTGGAGAAATCGTTCAATAGTTAAGAACACTTGCTGCTTTTGAAGAGGACCTGGCTTCAGATCCAGAGCCTTCATTGTGGCTAACAATCACCTGTAACTCCAGTTCCAGGGGATCCAATGCCCTCTTCTGACATCCACAGGCATTGCACACACATATATGCAGGCAAAACACTCATAAACATAAAATAAAAATAAATAATGAAATTTTCTAAAAGAAAATTGGACAAATAAAAGGCCCTCAGAATGTAAAGAATGAAGAGGACTTCAGGAGCATAGTAGGCACGGGTATTGCCCAAGACAGCTGATTTTACGTTTTTAGGGAAAAAGTCCATGCGAACACATACCTGATGGCCAGTTAATGCAATAGTTTTCTTGGTTTAATAAATATGTATGGAGGGCTGGAAAGTTGGTTCAGCATTAAGAGCACTGACTGCTCTTGCAGAGGACCCAAGTTTGATTACCACTACCCACATGGCAGCTAACAACCATCCTAACTCCAGTTCCAGGGGAATCTGACGCCCTCTTCACGGCCATTGCATGACATGGGTGCACTTACATGGAGACAGTACACTCATACACATTAAATAAAAATAATAAATAAAATATTAAGAAAAAAAGAAATATGTATGGAACACAAAAGTTGTTTTATACTGAACAACAGGAGACATATTAAAGACATAATTTAGAGACATTTTCTTAAAATCATTTACGTGCTGCTTTCAAATTTTTACAGTTCTTTATCTGGGAGTGCAATGATCACAACACTTTGGGCTTGAAGGCAGAGGAATCAGGAGTTCAAGGCTAGTCTGGGCTGCATGTCACCCTGCCAACTCCCAAGAAAAAAAAAACACAAAATTTTTATTTTCATGTTTTACAGTTTTCTAAACCATAAGTCTATGTTTTCTTCCTTTATATAATGGCCAGTTCACGTTTACATATATATTTATTTCTATGTCTTTTTGTACTTATTGGGAACAAGCATGTTACTTTTGCAAGTGCTTCACATTTTTAAAGTGTCATATTTGCATATGGTCTGAGAGTTCCTCTTTTTCTAATGACCCATGGGGATTCTACACATCTTTTATCGCTACAAGCTACCATCCTACATAGCATCTACTAAATGATTCATATTTAGAATAGATAAAATTGAATAAGGAATAGAAATGATATTTCATTCCTTTAGGAAATAAAACCGCATTCATTTTTAAATTTCACTTTTTCAAGACTATCAGTCAAAACCATCAGGAAATACTGTCAGTACTTATGTCCTGTGGGATTTTTATTACTATCTACCTAACCAATAGAAAAGACTAATGGATTTCTGAAGAAGATTTATGTATACCGTCAACTACTTTTAAGACGCACAGTACAATTATCATGACTTTTATGTAACAATGTCACTTTTGAATATGTGACATGCCTCTTGGGGTAAAAGACTTCAAACATAAGTATCCACATAAAATAGGATTATTGATTCACTCAGCAGCCAGTCTGCTATCTCATAATTGCATTTTATGAAAACCATTGTACTAAATATTTCAGGCTTCCTCATATCAATCGAAAGGTATGAAAATGGTGGGAATTTAAAATCTTGGATATATTTTCAATCCTTTGGGAAAGCTCTGTCCATTTCCTTTGTCATGTGAGATGAATAAATTCAGTGGTAAAACAATCATCCCAGACAGTAACAGTCTTCTTGGAAAAATATAGAAATTTTAGTGTAATTTGAATTTATGTGATTGATCTCTGCAAATATTTCAGTAAAATTCACAAATTGAGGCCAGGCAACCCCTACTCTGAGCGTGTTAGAAACCCCTTGACCACAGCATTCCTGCTTGCTGCAATTCATGAGCCAGATTTTCATTCTTATTCTATGAACTTTTAAAACTTGATGTTAATTATGTTTAAGTTAAACCACTGACTTAAACACTTCCCTTTGCACAAAAGAAATAACAATTTGATGAAAAACTATTTCTTCAACCTTTCTATGTAGCAAGGTTCCAAGCAGGACATGGCGGCACATGCCTTTAATCCCAGCACTCAGGAGACAGAAGGAGGTGATGTTCTATGATGGACACCATCCTGGTCTACATAGTGAGTTCCAGGACAGCTGGGGCTATAGGAAGACCCTGTCTCAAAACAAAACAAAACAAAGTAAAACCACCCAACCAAACAACAGTAAAACAAAAGCAAATTTCCAAAGTCATTAAAAAAAAAAACTTCATACACAAATATGAAAACAAGAAAAGGGTGGAGGTTTAGTAACCATGGTATTAGATATTTAGTAACCATGGTGTTAGATATTTAGTGACCATGGTGTTAGATGTTCGTCAAGGTGACTGGTAAAAAATATCAGGAATTAAAGATCTATCTGTAATATCCAATAATGCCTATATAAATATAAAATGAATCAAATGTCCCTGCTTGAAACATTTTCTTAACATAAAATGTAATAAAATATGTAATTATGTCTAACTTGTGTGTCATATATTGAAGCTGAATGTACATGTTCACTCCAAAATATTGTGGAATGAAAGATTTTGATTAGTTATTTGAACCAGCTAGATTAAAACCTTTATTTTGGTCTGACCAGGCAGGTAAGTCTAGAATGTGTCAATTCCCTTAGAAGTCATATTTATAAGTTTTAACACCTTTTGTTTATTTTCTTGGTTACGGAGGATTCATTCGTTTTGTTTGTTTGTTTTGGTTTCCTTTTTTCTTTTTTTTCTTTTTTCCTTTTCCTTTTCTTTTCTTTTCTTTTCTTTTCTTTTTTTTTTTTTTTAAGCAGGGTCTCCTTGTAGCCTCAGCTGCCCTGGAACTCACTAGGTAGACCTTGATCTCATAGCGATCACCTGCCTCTGCCTCCTGAGTACCAGGATAAAAGGAATGTGCCGCTGTACCATTCTGGCTGTATCTTGTCCCTAACCCTTCTCTGTCCTTCCCAGCTGTCATGAGCTCTGCTTCCCCATACTTCTTGCCATGGTGTTAGGCCTTCCCACAGGTTGGGAAACAAATGGGCCAAAACCCTAGAATCCTTGGGCCAAAATAAACCTTTCTGCATTTAAGTTCATTGTCTTGGTTATTTTGTCACAGTGATGCAATGATAACCAACACAAACATTTCTCTCTTTTATTTTCCTTTTATGCATCTTTTAAGTTTTCAAAAATTAAAAAAAATGGCTTTTAAAATTGGGTCCTATTGTACATTCTTCATAGGGGAATTGAAGCCAACTAGAATTTCATTCTTATATCTAAGGGTTTTTCTTGAAGCATTTTCCTTTGAGTTTTCCTGGGAACATCTGCTGCTTTGTGAGTCATTAACAAAACAGCTAGCTGTTCCCAAGCTTCTCTTTTGGAGCAGCAAAAGCATCAGTGGAAAGAGAGAAAAACAAAGAGCTCTTGTAAGAGCTCTTGAGGCTCAAGGAGTTAGCATGGTCATCTTGGGAGCTAGGGGGATGACTCAGTGGTTAACAGGGCTTGCAACACAGTCAGGAGGCCTGGAGTTTGGATTCCAGTACCCAGAATAATCTGGACGTCACAACAAACACTTGTAACTCCAGCTCTGAAAGATCCAACTCCCTTCAGGCCTGTGTGTGCACACAGGTGTGTGCACTCGCACACATGCATATACACTCACTCATTAATTAGTGAAAGAGAGGCCAGTAACAAATACAAGCCACTTTCCTTTATCTGTGTTCATCCTAATGCATTTCAAAAAATGTGAACTTCTCAGCTTCCTTGGGATGAGCACTCAGTTTCTTAAGGTTTTCCTAATGCCTACCACCAAATCATATCACCTCTCACCCTGCTCAAAAGAACATAATACATCCCAAACTTGTTTTATTTTGGAGTACGGAAGTTTTCTTTATCGTTCTCTTACCCCACACCTTTCCACTTACAGTGTCCATTGCTTAGAGAATTTTCATGTTCCTATGCTGGGTTATTTCCTAGCAACCCTTCATTTTTTGGGGTGTATATCACTTACCCAGGGAAGCATTTGCTAATTACCTGCACTCAGTTACTACTTTCTCCTGTTTCCTAGACCCTGATCTGACATCTACAGTAAGCTATTTAACTGTCTTCCTCATGCTGTGATTTCCTGGAAATGTTTGGTGGATCAAAATGGGATTAGCATTCAATAGGCATTTTAGTAAAAAATTATAATAAAAGAATGAGTTAAATAATGTGTATTGTTACTCTTCAAAACTATATAAAATTTGTGTGTTTAGCAAATACTAGGAATAATAGACATTTGCTCAGTGGATGAGTGAATATGTCTGTCTTTAAATACAATTGTTCAAACAACCTCAAATACAACTCCAAAGAAAGAAAATCTTTAAAATGAAACTGTATTTGCTAACTGCATAGCCAATTTTCTGTAAGGCTCAATGTAAATATAAAGAAAAGAGAATTCATTTATTATATTTTATTCATTATTGTTTAAATACAGGAAAGATAAAGCATTTCTTAAACAAAAGCTTATTCGAAATCCAGTAATGTATGTTAAGTGTTCTGTAAGAAAACAAACCTTCCTGTTTCAGTTAAAACAGTTTCACATACCCTTGGGTAGCTGTCTTTTGTGACAAATTTTTATTACACTGAAACTATAGAGAAAAATCTCCAAATATGAGAATTTCTAATAGTAAATAAGTATACACATGTCCTTATTCTAGAATGGTTCTAGGAGGAATAATACCACCCACAATGACAGAAATAAATGCAGATTTTTTTTCATTTGATCAGTCACAGATTGTGAGATATATTATGATTAAATAGAGGTACAGTTTTATAACTGTTATGTAATAGATAAGTTGAAACATAGCTCACAACTAGAAACCCTCTGCATATACTGTCTAAAAGAAGTTAAAAAGTTCAAAACATTTTAAAGAAAGATTTATGTATTTATTTATTATTTATGTGTATGTGTGTGCCTGTGCAGGTTTATGTACACCACATGAATGCAGGTCTGCATGGAGGCCAGAAGAGGGCATCAGATCTCTTGGAACTGAGTTACAGGCAGCTGTGACCTGCCTGATGTGGGAACTGAACCCAGGTCCTCTGTAAGAGGAATAAAAGCTCTAAGCTGCTGAACCATCTTTCCAGCCCCAAATTTCAAAACTTTTAAATTAAATGAAGCAGAATGGATAAATGATATCCATTTCCTTGTTCCATAACATGCCAGGTTATCCAGTTGTTTACTTATAGCAGCATATTTTTTATGGATTACTTATCTCATATATTGAAATAAAATGGACTCCAATGCAACAGAACTCAACTGAAAGATTTTTAGCTTAAGGCAATGTTGTGTCAATCTCATCCCCTTTAGAATTACTAAGCCATTTCTGCTGGCCAAGTGACATAGACTAAAGTATTTTAGGATTCTACATAGGATGGCCTGATGTAATCATGCAGTGTTTAAAGTCTGTTCCTTCTTCTTTTTCTTCTCATTCTATGCCATGTGGTTCCAAAGTTTTGGTGGTTTAAACACTGAGCAATCTTCTCTAATCAGGATTCTTATTGATTGCTTATCTCAGGGTTTTGAACTACTTAAAATGTTTCTGTAATGAACCTGCGGGTTTCTCTTCCTAATCCCCAAGCAGAAAAGTTGTGAGGAGGAAAACAAGAAGAAAGTTCTGAATAAAAGCATCTGTGAAAGTTAATGGGGTTTTAATCATCATGGTAAACAAATACGCAATCCACAAATATGCAAAATAATTTAAACTTTTCTTGGGGCGTTGAGGATGGAACCTGTAACTTCATTCATGCTAGGCAAGTACTCCACTCCTGAGTTACATCCCCAGTCAAACCAGAATGATTTTTTCAGTGAAATTTTAGTATATAACATAAAAGCATAATTCTTACAGAAAAATACAGACAACTGTCCCCTCTCCACTTTTTTTGTCTTTCTCCACAGAACCTACTTCTTTTTATAATTTAAACTGTTTCCCCTCAAAATATTCAACTTCACATTTTTTATGATTTTCTTGTTGTGTTACTTGTCAAGCTATTAATTATAAATATCTATTTACGCCATGAGAGACAAATATTTAGCAATCTTTTATAAAGTTGTGCAAGAGCCCCATTTTCCTTGATTGTTTCCTGATTGTATCAGAAAGTTATGTTAAATCACTATTTAGTTTTAAAGTACTATGGTATGTAGTTAACATTTAAGGAGCACATTGTGATTTATGTTTCTTAAAGACAATGCTTCACTTCCTTTAAAAAAAAATATTTCTGTTTGCTGATTCTTCCAAAAATGCCAATAAAAATTTATAACTCTGTGGAAGACATTGAGGAAAAAGTACTTCAAAAGTCTTCAATGTTCTCTCTATTTCCTTAATATAGAAGTTAGAAAACAAATTTGTGCCTTCTAGGAAATGTCATGTTGATAAGATGACACAGTCTTTCACAGTGGCAGGCAAGTAGAAGCTGCTCTCTCTTTCTCTCCCTCTCACTCTCCCTCCCCTCTCTCGTGTGTGTGTGTGTGTGTGTGTGTGTCTCTGTGTCTGTGTCTCTGTGTGTGTCCACATTGTGTTTTGAGACAAGGTCTCTTACTGACCTGGAACTTGCAGACCTAAGACTAGGTTGGCTAGCCAGTGAGCCAAGGGATCTGCCTACCTTTGCCTTCTCAGAGCTGGGATTACAAGAATGCACCACTGTGCCGTCTTTTTACTTGGGTCCTGGAATCAACCTCATGTTCTGAGGCTTGTGTGACAAACACTTTACAGAGTAAAGTCCTAGCCAATCAATAAATTTCTTTAACATTATAAAACATGATTTCTGTACTTTTTAAAGTTTTGCTTTTTTATTTTCATATTTAAAGAATGGGTTTAGTTTTTTTTTCTTTTGTTCTTGTTACTTTTTTTCTTCTTACTGTATGAATCAATGGATCATGTGACCAACAATGAAATCAAAATTACACTCCTAGGATGCCAAGTGCTATGGATTGAACTTGAAATTCATGATCATTTTCAATCATCACTATATGAGAATGTAATTTTATTTAGAAAATCTTCACAAATTAAATTAGTTAAGGCTAGATACTCAATCCAATGATGAGTGTCCCTATCAAAGGAAATTTGAGTGCACATGAACATACATGTGAGGAAAGACCATGTGATGATCAAAGTAGAGACAAGAGTGGTTCAGCAGAAGCCAAAGACTGGCAAGAACTGCCAGCCAGTCACCAAGGAGAGAGGACTGGAATTTCTTTCATAAGCCCCAGAAAGAACCAACCTTGGTGTTGAACTACTATCACCCATCATTGAAATAGCAAGTTTCTATTTTGTAAGGTATTCAGTTTATGATACTTTGTTATAGTAGCAGACTAACACATCAAGGCTTAATAGAGGGCAAGGCTTGAGTGTCTGATGATATTGAGATCTAGACTATACGGTCCTGTTGAGGATGATATTTAGCCCTTTCCTAGTTACAGCCATTGTTTGATGTTTCCTATTATTTTACCTTGCTGTTTCCTAACTGATGAAATTGCCTGAGTGCTACTTCAGTCTATCAAATTCATCAGATAATCTGTCAAGAACATATTTCTGTAGACATATTACTCTTTGAATTAAGATCCCATCAACAGACCCATTTTATCTATTTTGTTCAATAATTATGTTAAATTCTGCAGCAGGGGAAATGCCCCTTTATCATTATTCTGGGATGTCCTTGCATTCCTTGTGTATGTTGAATCCTAGCTTCTAAGAATCAATGAATGGTTTATCCAAGATTAAGCTCCTTATCCAGGAGTTGCATGAAGAAGAGTGCAAAGGAGAGAGAATTTCTGAAGTGTTACACATTAGAAAGTAGCTTTGTTACTTTTAGGAATATACCTTTAAATTACCCATTGCTCAGTGGAACTGAATTTCTGAAGGTACTAAGTCAGCATGACTGAATGCACCTGCAAGTTTTACACAAAAGTAGATATTTCTCTTGAAAAGTTCAAGGACTCCTATGGCAGCAGGAGACATGCTCCGTGTGTTGTTTAAAAGGCAGCTGGATGGAAGCTTTGGAATAGAAGATTGTACACAAGATTGTTTGGCTATTAAAAAAGTTAAAATAAATTTCTTCAAACCATCTAAAAGAAAGAAAAAAGAAAGAAAGAAAGAAAGAAAGAAAGAAAGAAAGAAAGCAAAGCTTTATTCTATCACTACAGGGTTTGATTGATAATTTACTTGGGTACAGAATTCAAGATATGATATGATGAAAGTTTTCCTTCATTCTATGAGAGAAAAGTTCATCCAAGATACACGCAGTTTAAGCAGAAGTTTATTTAGCAAAGAAATCAAATAATATGCTCCAGAGAGAAATTGGGATGAGGTTACCTGGAGGGTGGCTTAGCAGCCCATTGGGTTCTGCACTGGATTTTAAAGATGTTTTAAAGAATATTTATGATGTGGGTAGCCTATTCATGAAGTAAGGAGAGCTTATTTCCCTTCCGAATCATGGTAGACCAATCTTCCCTAGAGTGTATTTCTTCTCATGGTGTGAAAAGCCCACAAAGGTGGGATAATGTCAATCATCAATACAAATACAGCTAGGGTGTTTTGAGGATGAAGATCCTTAATGGTATACATGTGTGTCAGTTAGGAAAGCTCCCTGGCACTTTAGTTTTTCATGTAGTGGAAAAAAATCAAACCACAGCATCAAAGATGTTCAGCCATGTGGGGCATGCCAACAATCAAGACACACAGCTACCAAAACACAGCAGTGATCTGTACACTCCCTAGACCTGTAAAGTCCCCCATCCCAAATGGTGGTGAGTTCCCTATCCCAAGACTCCCTTCCCCATCTCAGCACTCAGGCTTGCTCTGGTCAGTCAGATCTGTGCATATACCCCAGACCTGTGAGCTCCCTCAGCCTGACCTAGGAGCCAACCTATTCACTTAGAAGTCAACCAGCCCACCCCATCACACCAGAACCATTAGAAGTCAATCCTGGAACCTCAGGCTCAAAAGTTGCACCTATCCCTAGCTAAACTGAGGCCACTTCTTATGCTCCATTTGTTTATCAATATCAAGTGACCCCAAAACTGAACACCAAGCACCACCCAGCTTGGCTATAACCTGACAATGTGGGGGTAAACAGCAGACAAAAAATACAAAACCCACTCAAGAACGATGAAAGCACTTAAGAAACACCAAGAAACACCACTCACTACCAACACAAACCAGATGCCTAGGTTACATTGGAAACATGAACAATATAAATAACCAAGACCATATGTCCCTTGAAGAAATTAACACCCTCCATTGTAATGTTTCCTGAGAATGGCAACTTAGCTAATGCATAAGACAGTGGTTTCAAAATAATAATTATAAATATGTTCAAGACCCCAACAGGATAGGAATAAAAGACTTAATGAAGACAGTGTAAACACAGTTGAATGAAATAACTAAACCAATTCAGGACATGAAATTAGAATTTAATAAAGAGATAGAATCACTGAAGAAACGCTAAACTGAAATACAACTGAAAATTAAAAACTTGGGAACTCAAACAAAAATCTCAGAGGAAAGTATCGAAAAAGAAGTAAAAGAAATGGAACAGAGAATTGAAGACAAGGTTGGAGAAGTGAATTGTTCAAACAAAGAAAATTTCATATGTAGAATAACCCAGGAATGGCATATGCAAGACCTTTGAGATGTTGCAAAAAGACTACACCTATGAATAACACACATAGACGATGGAGAAGAATCCCAGGTCAAAGGACCAGAAAATATTTTTAGTAAAATCAGAAAAAAAGTTCCCAAATCTAAGGAAAATGATACCTATCAAGGTACAAGAGGCATACAGAATATTAAGTAGACAGAAACATAAAAGAAACTCCCTATGTCATATAATATTTAAAACACTAAATGTACTGAGCAAAAAAATATATATTAAAAGCTGTGAGAAAGAAAAATCAAGTCATGTATATAAAGCAGACCCATCAGAATAACTGCTGACTTTTCAGTGGAGACTATGAAAGCCAGAGAGATTGGACAACTCATGAAAGAAAAAATTCCAGCTCGTACTACTAAAACCAGCAAAACTTACTAGTTGTAATCAAAGGAGAAAGAAAAAATTTCCATGTTAAAAACAAATTCGAAGAATTTATGTCAACAAAACCATCTCTATAGAGAATACTCAATGGAATATTTCGGTCTGAAGAGAAGATTAAACACTGTGATGAGGGCACAAAGAATTGATAAATTATCCCAGAACAATTAACCAAAAGAGATCTAAGAACACTACAACACCAATGTAACAGGAATTGATAAACTTTGTTTGATAATAACTCTCAATATTAATGCTCTCAACTCCCTAGAAAAAAGAAATTGAGTTAAAAAAACAGGATCCATTGATTTGCTGCTGCAAAGAAATACACCTCACCATCAGTGATGTTTACCCTAAATAGCACCTTAGGTTAAAAGAACAGAAAAAGGTATTCCTAGCTAATGGAACCAAGAAACAAGCAGGTGTAGCTACTCTAATGTCTGAAAATATAGGCTTTAAACTAAGACTAGTAAGATAAGACAGGGAAGGACACTTAATAACCTTGAAGGAAAAACGTGCCAAGAGGATATCACAATCCTAAACATATATTCACCACTAACAGGGGCACCAAGTTTCATAAAAGAAACTGTTAAATCTAAAATCACACACTGATGCCAATACAGTGATGGTGGATAACTTCAATACCACACTATCACCAAGAGACAACTCATTCAGGCAAATACTAAATAGAGAAACCCTGGAGTTAAATGAATAAAATAGAATGAAGAATTATTCAAAGAATAATGAAACAAAGAGTTGATTCTTTGAAAATGTTAACAAGACTGACAAACCTTTAAACAAATTAACCATGTGTATGCCAAGGCCTGTGAGGGAGAGGGAGAGGGAGAGGGAGAGGGAGAGAGAGAGAGAGAGAGAGAGAGAGAGAGAGAGAGAGAGAGCCCAAATTAGTAAACTCAGAGATGAAAATGGAAACATTAAAACAGATGCTGAGGAAATTCAGAAAACAATAAGGACATACTTAAAAATCTCAATTAGTAAACTCAGAGATGAAAATGGAAACATTGAAACAGATGCTGAGGAAATTCAGAAAACAATAAGGACATACTTAAAAATCTATATTCCATGTACTGGAAAATCTAAAAGAAATGTATACATTTATAGATAATGTGCAACCTACTTAAGTTAATAATTTGAACAGACCCATAGCAACCAATGAGATAGATGAAGTAATTAAAAACCTGTGCTGTACAACTTCAGTTGTCAACTTGGCACATCTGGGAAGAAGAAACCTCTGTTGAGGCACTCCATTCATCAAATTGGCCTTTGGTCAGGACTGTGAGACATTTTCTTAATCACAGCTTGTTGTGGGAGGGACAAGCCCATTGTGGGTCATTCCAACCCTGGGCAGGTTGTCCTAGGGTTGTATAAGAAAGCAGACTGAGCACAGGCTAATGGAGCAAGCCAATAAGCAGCATTCCTTCATGGTCTGTGTTTCGGTTCCTGCCTCCAGGTTCCTTCCCTCAGTGATTGACTCTCAGTTGGAAAAGTAAGATAAAGTAAATTCTTTCCTACCCATCTTGGTTTTGGTTGGTGTTTTATCACAGCAACAGAAAACCAAACTTAAACATCTCCCAGGACCAGATAGATTCAGCACAGAATTCTACCAAACCTTCAAAGAAGAACTAATACCAAAACTCCTAAAATTATTACATAAAATAGAAAAGGAAAGAATACTCCCAAAACATACTGGAGAAAAGACATCATTTTAAACAAATGGTCCTAGTCAAACTGGATAGCTACATTTAAAACAATTAAAATAGATCCCTATCTTTCACCATGAACAAACTTCAACTCCAAAATGAAGGACCTCAACCTAAGACTTGGTACCCTGTCTGATCAAGAAGAAAGTGGGGCTTCAACTGGAACTTTCTGAAAAGGACTTCCTGTAAAGGATTCCTGTAGCACAATCATTAAGTGCAACCACTGACAAATGGAACCTCATGAAACTAAAAAGCGTCTATAAAGCCAAGGACACGATCGTTTGAGTAAAGAGGAATCCTACAGAATGGGAAAAATCTTTACCAGCTATATCTCTGAAAGAGTCTTAGTTTCTAGAACATACAAAGAACTCAAAAAACTAAATGCCCTCCCCCCCAAAATTGGGTCTAGCAACTAAGCAGGTAATTCACAAAAGATGAAATAAAAATGGTTGAGAAATACTTTTAAAAATGTTCAACATCTTTAACCACAGGAAAATGTAAATTAAAATCACTTTGAGATTTCATCTCACCCCAGTAAGATGCTGGTGAGAATGTGGGCAAAGAATGCTTATTTGCTGATGGTGGGAGTGCAAACTGGCACAGCTGCTATGGAAATCACTGTGGAGATTCTTCAGACACAAGAAATTGATCTCCTCCCTGCTCCAGCTATACCACTGTTGGGAATAAATCTAGAGGACTACTACTGTATATCCTAGTACAGAGATACCTGTTCATCCATGCTCATTGCTGAGCTATTCACAATAGCCAGTAGAAACTACCTGACGTCCATAAACCAATGAGTGGACAATGAAAATGTGGAACACTTACACAATGGAGTATCACTCATCTGTTTAGGTAAATAAAACTATCAGATTCCCAGTTTTTCTAGGTATCTTTTGATTGCTGCAATAAACACCATGAACAAAGCGATTAGGGGAGGAAAGGGTTTATTTCAACTTTTTTTTGAGCTATTTCTCCATCTCTTTGTCTCTGTCTTCATCTTTCTGTTCTCTCTCTCTCTCTCTCTCTCTCTCTCTCTCTCTCTTTCTCACACACACATGCACACACACAAAGACATCCACATTTAGTTGTCTTTGACTACCTTATATGCTACAGTTTTGTTCTTGGCTTACTCATTTTTAACAATGATCATCATTTCTATCTGAATTATGTTTCTATTTTTATATGATCTCTCTATCAATTTTCCTTGTCTACCATTTCTGAAAATCTAATAATTGGGTTTCAGTTTTGCCCCCACACAGGCGCTGTAGTTACCTTTTAGTTCACATCAGTCTGTAACCTCCTTTACCTTTTGTTCTCCTTCATGTAAAATTTCATCAGCCTCCTCTTTCATCTTTTCTGATCTGTTTTCTAACTTTTATGTACTTCCTTTAAAAAATTTTTAAAAGCTGCTTCCTGTTCTTTGAGAATTTTTTCCCCTCATACTACCTCCATTATCTCACTAAGAATATTGACGATAGTGTGTGTGTGTGTGTGTGTGCGTGTGTGATTTTTTTACTTGCTTCTGGCGTTGTTCTATTTCCTTCTGTCTTCAGCTGGATGTTCTCCTTTAGTGACTGTTGATACTTGACTTTCTTTCATAGTTACAGTCAGACTCTGAAGAGAGTGTTGAATGTGTGAGAAAGTTCATAGTGGCTTGCCAAGATTTCCATGTGACATCACTAAGTTTCACTGTCTATAGGTACACCCTATCCACTGGGATTCTTTGGGATTTTTTAGAGCTGAATTCTGTGTTGTTATCCGAAGAGTTACATACTTAACTGCTAGACTGTGGTGAACGGAGTCAGGAACAGGACTATACGAAGAAATCAGCATTCACAATGCTGTCATTCTTCACCTGCTCTATTTGATGTACAGCACCTCAGCCTCTCATGCTGCTGATTCTCTGTTGCATTTCTTCTGCGGAAGTGAGAGAATGGTGATTTTTGCTCACAAACGTGCAAAGAAAATAGAACTCTGTCCCAAATAAAGTTTATACAATCACTTCAGTTTTCACCCTTTCTCTCACCTGCACCTAACAGGGCCATTTTTTAATTATTTCAAAGGCTTTGTCCTCTCTGCAGGGTGCTCTGCCTGGGTTTCTCCTGGTCTGCCCCACGGAGATGCTCCTCTTGTTCTTGGGAGCACTGTCATGTCAATCATTACAGTCACCCTCTGTTTTCCATATACCAAAAGGAATCTGACCTTTCTTGTTATTCATTGTTATTCCTATGCTGTTTCTATAATAATTTTTAGAGGGAACGAATGATGTCTATAGATTTAAATATATCATGAATAAATAGAAGTCAAATAATATTTTTAAAACTCTCAGTTAATATTAATCTATAGTTTCTATTAATCAATGGTAGCTGTAATTGTGAGGTGAGTATACTGCTTCTGGGCCATTTAATCCAAAGTAGCAGACAACTAACTATGACACACGATGGCCAGAGAGACCAGTGGTTAAAACTCAAGAAATATGGCACAGCTTGTATGAAGACTAACAGCATTTGTTAACACAAAGGAGCTAATCTTTCCTGTTTCTAATGAAAAATTACCAAGCACTATATTAACTTTGAAAATTAGATGCAAATATCCGAACATGTAATAAAATATGAACTACTGTCAACTGACTTCTGGGAACCAATAAATAATCTCCAGGTAAGCTTACATATTTTGCATAAATGTATTTTACTCATTTTAGAATGATTAATGGGATTCTTAGGGTATTTTGATACATATGTATCATTATACTTTGTTCATATTTGCCCTCCTCCTCTGCTGCTCTCTCCCATTACCTCAATTCTTATAATTAATCTTTATTTTTAAATATATAATAATTTTTAGTTCTTTGAGAATTTCATCTGTTCATACAATGTATCTTGATCACATTCATCCCCCACTTCTTTCCTAAGTCCTCCCAGATCTGTTCTCAACTCCCCAGCTATGCATTCATTCTTTAAAAAATTTATTTCTTCATTCATTTATTTATTTATTTTATGTGTAAGAGTGTTATGCCTGCATGGGTGTAAGTGCACCCATGTTGTGCAGTGTGTGCGGAGGTTAGAAGGGGGTGTCAGATCTCCTGAACTAGAGTTACAGATGGGTGTTAGCCACCATGTGGGTGCTGGGATTCAAACCCCAGTCTCCTGCAAGAACAGCCCGTGCCTTTAACCGCTGAGCCATCTCTCCAGCCCCAACATTCACTTTTTTTTATAGTCCACTGAGTCCAATTTGTGCTGCCCATATACTCCTGGGTGTAGGGCTATCACTGAAGAGTGGTCAACCTACTGGTAGCCACACCCTTAAAGAAATTTAACTCTTACCCAGATGCCATCAACTGTCAATAGCTCCTCAGCTATGGATCTGAGCCAATCTCCCCTCCATGATGGAACTCTGACTGCCTTGATCTTGTGCAGAGCTTACAGGGGCCAACATAGTTACTGTATATTCATGAGTGCAGTAGACCTGACATGTCCTGAAAATACTGTCTTGCCTTGGTCCTCCCAGACCTCTGGCTCTTAAAATCTTTCTATGCAGAATGCATAAGGTCCAGCAGGGTTGGAGTAGGGGGCATGGATGGGGGAGGGTCTAAATTTGATTAGGAACTGTTGTATGAAATGTACAGAAGCTCAATAAAACATTTTTAAAATTTCTCTCTATGCCCTATTTTGTGGTGGTCCTTGAGCTTTGGGGAGGAGGTGTGATATACATGTTCCATTTGTGGCTGTGCACTTGTAGCCGGAAAATGATTTATTCATCCCAGACTTCTGAAGAGCCATGTGCTAGAACAGGGCTCCCTGGGAAGAAAGGTTGAGCCTAGGGTCGGGAGAGATTGGAAGGAAAGGATTTTGGCCACCATTCTGAGAAGTAGAGAACAGGAAGCAGGCGAGCTAGCCATGGGGGGCACCGGAGAACCTCGGGAGGATCCCGTGTACCCCTCGTGGAACTCTTTGGGGTGAGTGGGCATTCGGGGTCGCGAGATGAGGCAGACCATGGGCAAAAGAGACCCTGAAGGGGGGACGGGGGAGCCGTGAAGAGCTGGGTGCCGGGTGTCGGGAGTTCATTTGTTTGTCTCTCCCCTCCCCCCACAAAGGTATAAACTATACATTATGTGGTTTGTCTACCTGTGTCAGGAACAAGGGACCCTAAGAGAAATCTGGGGACAGCACTCCATGGACACTCATTCTCTACCCTTTCACCAGTTGTAAGTTTCTGCGTTAACCACAGTTCACTGCACAGTGAAACAATGATGAGGTCTGAGAGCTGCATTAATCTATATATTTAGAGATGTACATTTAGAGGGGAGTTTGATACCACATCCATTTAGAAAAATAATATTAAAGGTTCACACTTGGGGCCTATAAGCTGCCTCACCATGGATTACTGGCCATATTTACAGTACTGGGCATTCATTTTACCTGTGGAGTGGGCCTTCCATTCAATCAGAAAGCAGTGGATTATCCCTGTAACATTCGTGCTACTAATACACCTATGGGCATATCTTGCTATTCTGGTTATTGCTCTAGCTCACAGGGTTCACAGATGAGTAAATCTGTTGATGAGTGTCGTCCCATTCCCCCCTCCCCACCCTAGCATCCTGTATAGCATCTTCCTGAACTATAAAAGCTAGCCAGCCAGCAGGAAGGAAACTTTCTGGTCAGTGCCAACTTGATTGTTCATTGTTCTGTAACCAAATTGCATGGTATCTTCAGCAACAGGGTCATCAAGTTCAGGTGGAAGACCAAGAGCAACAGCAATAGTCTGTATTGTTTGGGGGGGGATCTCTAGGACACCTCTGACCAACAACTAGAGTTGAGCCCACCTGGCACTGGGCTTTTTATTTGGCAACTTATGGAAAAATGTGCTAACATTTAAAAATAAGATTTTTGGCTAGGGAGAATGTTAAGTGGGCAAAGTGTTTGCCACACAGTCATGAGTCCCTGAGTTTGGATCCTCAGCAACCATGTAAAAAGCTGAGTGTAGTAGCATGCAACCGCAACTCTAGTGCTAGGAGACAGAGACCGGAGGATCCCTAGGCTTTGCTGGTTAGCTAGACTAACCAAATTCTTAAGCTCCAGGGTCAGGTGAGAGACCTATCTTGAACAACAAGGGCAAGAGTAACAGGCAGGTACCTCTGGCCTACACACACACACACACACACACCACACACACACAGACACAGACACACACATAAACACACATACACACCAGCATGCACAAACAGAAAATAAGATTTTACATAAATATTTTACTCTATTGCAATATGAAAACATCTGGTATCATTTCTGATGGTGACCAGATAAAGCTGAGAATCAGTAGCCATTTCAAGCTGGGCAAAGGCTTTGCTATTTGCTCTTTCCTTGAGGCACATTGTTTATGCCCGCACACAGAAGCAGGTTACAGTACAAGCCAGCCTAGTGGGTAGGAAGCTGTCTTGCACCTTTGCTTTCCTCTAGAAAACTTCTAATTAAATATTTTTTGAATTATGACTTAGTTTTAAATTTTGAATTGCTAAATTTACTTCATGTTACAAAATTCAGTGTTCTTTCAATGGGCAGAAATAGGGCCTCAAGAGTACAAGGGAGGTTTAATTATAAGCAATTTAAGGAAGCTGTTCTTCTCAGACTTGGATTATAATTTTACATGCAATATAGTTACCCATTATTATAATGATGGTGTCTGTCTCTTTGTCTCATTTGTGAAGATGAGCTAATGGAGCATTGGCTGTTTTGGCTTTTGTCTATGCAGCCATTACTTTTCAAATGAGTTTGTTCATGAAGACTCAATTTATGTTCTGGAATGCAGGATGTTAGTATGAAATGGTGCTTTTCCCTGAAGAAGAATACATCTTAGGACAAGGAGTACTGATTTAAGAGCAGGATGCTTTATGTTTGAATGCCTCTCTGTTTCTATCCATAGAGCATAACTTTTAGTGCTTTTTCCAACTTTCAAAATGAAGAGTGATGGACTGAGATTATAACTGAGGTAAAGGCATGTTAAAAGGTAAAGTAAATTATAATACAAAGAATTATATATACATATATATAAAACATATGAATAATCATTTATTCAAAAGTCACAACAAGATTAACTCTTAGATTAATATTTTAAACTTTTGAACAGTGTGGTAAAGTTATTCACCTATACAAGTTTTGATGGACACACACTGAGTTGAGGTAGATTAGATAGCATGGACTCTCTAAGAGAAGCAATGGATGATGTTTTGGAGAAAGAAGATGTAGCAATGTAATCATGTTGAATCATTGAGCTCCGAGATCAGTGAAAGACCCTGTCTCAAAAATATTTTGGAGAGGCTGGAGAGCTGGCTCAGTGGTTTAGAGCACTGACTGCTCTTGCAGAGGATGTGGGTTCAGTTCCCAGCACCCACATGGAAGCTAGTAACCATCTGTAGCTTCAGTTCCAGGTGTTACAGCACCGTCTTCTGGCTTCCACTGGTATTGCATGCATAGGTACACACAACATACATGCAGGCAAAACACTCATACACATAAAATAAAAATAATAAGTATTACCTCTTCCTGTAAAGGGCCTGAGGTGACCTGTGAAAATGGTTTGTTACTCTCTTGACCCAGAAAACCCTACAAAACATGCAAATCAAGAGGTTCCAATCTTCATGTTTACTTTAAGAACACACATGAAACTGCCCAGACCATCAAGTGTGTGCATATATGAAAAGCCACCAAGCATCTGAAATATGTCCCTTTAAAGAAGCGGTGTGTGCCAGTCTGGTTAGTATAATGGTGCAGTTGAGAGGTGTGCCTAGGCCGAATAGTGGGGCTGGACACAAGGTCAGTGGCCCCCAAAGTGCTGAATTTTTTTGCACATGCTTAAAAATGCAGAAAGTAATGCTGAACCTAAGGGTTTAGATGTAGACACTCTGTCCATTGAGCATATCTAGGTGAACAAATTGCCCAAGGTGCACTGCAGAATTTACAGAGCTCATGGTCACATTAACCCATACATGAGCTCTCCCTGTGCAGCAAAATGATCCTCACTGAAAAACTGAACAGGAAGTTGCACAAAAGGAAAAGATATCCCAAAAGAAACAGAATAAACAAAAACCTATGGTGCAGGAATAAATTGAGCATAAAATAAAAGCAGATAAAAGTAAAAAATAAAATATTCTTAAAAAGTAATGCGAACTGTAGAGGAAGATACTCAATGTAAACTTCTGGCTTCCAAATGCACACACATGTAATTGCAGGCACACTTGCATGCTAGATACATATGCACATACACACAGACACAGACACACACATACATGTATATAGATAGATGATAGATAGATATAGATAGAGAGAGAGAAATTGTAGCAATGACTTCCTTTTAACAATACCTTCTTATTTGTCAGTTTTTCAAATGTTCCCAATTGTTGCAATCACAAATTAGTTTTTGTTGCTAGGACTATTTTATGGAAGCCTAGTCTAGAGCCTTCTCCAGGTTTATAAATGGTGCCATGAATACACAATTTCCACACTTTTTTCCTAAGAATGACTAGAAAACATTTATTTTTGTCTTAAAAATGTTATCTATCTATCTATCTATCTATCTATCTATCTATCTATCTATCTATCTATCTATCATCTATCTATCTGTCTATCTATCATCTATCTATCTATCTATCATCTATCATCTATCAATGAATCATCTATCACCTATTTCATCATCACCATCATTTATCTTTTCACATTTAATGAAGGTGATATTGATATGTAATCTATCTATCTATCTATCATCTATCTATCTATCTATCATCTATCTATCTATCTATCATCTATCATCTATCTATCTATCTATCTATCATCATCATCATCTATCTATCTATCTATCTATCTATCTATCTGTCTGTCTGTCTATCTATCTATCATCTCTCTCTCACTCTCTCTCCATCCATCCATCCATCCATCCATCCATCCATCCATCCATCCATCCATGAGTGTTTTTCCTGCATGCAAGTACATCATGCATATGCAATGACCATAGAGGGTAGAAAAGGGTGCTAGATCTTCTGGAACTGGAGCTACAGATGGTTATTAGCTACCATGTAGGTGTTGGGAATCAAACCTGGGTCCTCTGCAAGAGCAGGCATTTCCCATAAACACTGACTCATCTCTCCAGTCCCTGAAAACATTTCTTAATTGCAACAGAAAACTATGTAGTTTAGAAGTTGTTTCATATTTTGATAGGCATATGCCCCTGAAAGGCTCTTTATGATGGATGTATTTTAACTCAAATTTGTCTAGTAATAAAGTAACATGGGCTTACGTAAATGCATGACAGATTGGCATATGCCACCGCATAAACAAACTGAAATGAAATGTGAACAGATGGTTTTGGACTCGCCAAGGAAATCTGGCTGTATTTGATAGTCCTTCATATTCTTTTCGTTCCTTGTGAAGACATAGTCAAAGAGTGAGAAGGTGCTATGTTATTGAAGGTGATCATACTGTTTTCCTTAGAATATTATAAGCAAATATGTGTTGTCTGTAGTAAATAAGAAAATTAAAGACCATTATAAAATGCATGTAATTAATACTGAATGTCTTTTCAATATAATCAAGAATTTGTGGTCATGATATTGGGTAGATAAAAACTGAAAAGAATTTTTAAAAAAATCATTGGAAAGAAAAATAATTTTTACAGCAACCGTCTTTCCTTCAAATAAATAAAATTAAAGAAAAACCTAAGGATTAAGGAATGCTTCACAAGATATCTGTGCAACATACGAATGTGTGAAATTGTTTTAAACATCAACTTAATGTAAAACAAATGTGATAACAAAGCTAATATGCAAAAATACTAGTTGGTTCTACATTTTACATAAATTATTTTATAGTTATTGCTGATCTGATGAATATGATGGATAGATTCTGCAGTGGTGTCTGTGTAGTTTCCTTTTGATAGTTACCCTGTAAATGAATATCTTCCTCTGGCTGTAACAGCCTGGCAGTTTGCAGGTAACTGAACGCTGTAGAGAAACAGATGAATAAAGGACAAATTCTTCCTTAGCATCAGATAAGGCCTAAACCCATGATGCGTCCTTGATTCCGGCCTTGCAGATGGCCCAGCTGTGCAGTGCCGACTCCTAAACCACAGAAGCTCTGAGCTAATATTTGTTGTTTTAAGCCCTCAAGTTCATGATAATATTGTTACCTAGCAACAGAGAGCTAATCTAGCTATTTATGTAATTATAACTGTTATACTCAATGACCTGAAGTTTCTTTTGTAGTTTTGATGGGTAACAAAAATATGCACATCCTATAAACAAATCACAAAATGAATACAATTAATAATCTACAGTATTCATAAGTATATATTGTTGTAAATAACAACTTCTAACCAGACCAAAATTATATTAAAACTGATTTGGTAGGAAGCTTATTATATGGTAATAGATGTTCCTGAGACATAGTTCAGTGCAGATAATATCCTAAGTAGAAGTTTAATTTGGTCAATGATATAAAATGAATTCATTATAAATCTGCATTTGTTTGGAATTGCTGTTTTTGTTTTGAGATACTTGGCATAGTAGAATCTCAATTCCTCCCTGAGTTTCTCACATTTAAAGAACTTGGTATTGTTTGCTCAAATGAAACCTTTAATTAATTTACATTAATATGATTATTAAATGTATGGATATATAACAAAGGCAAATAGAATAATAAATTCTGTGAATAAATTACCAGTTTCAATGGCTGTGCAATCATGCTGATCCTGTTCCCTGAATATTCTTGCCTGTACCCTCAAAATCACATAACTGCAGTGTAAATATATCAACAGGTATCATGAGTTTAAAAGCATGCAATTTCTGAGCTGGAGAGATGACTCAGGGATTAAGAGCATGTACTGCTATTTCAGAGGCCCTGAGTTTGGTTCCCAGCACCCACATCAGGTGGCTCACAACTGTCTGTAACTCTGGATGCCTCTGACCTTCATGAACACCTACACTCATATACACATTCTCACATACAGATATGCATACATACACATAATTTAAAAAATAAAATATTTTAATAAATACAGTTTCAATATTCTTCACTACCCAAATTAATATTTTTACATAATATATTGCTAGTGCTTACATTGGCAATTTTCTTACAGATGTCAGTTTTAGGTTGGACCATGGTTCATATACATTATAAGGAGTAATTCTCTTATTATGTTATAATTTCCCCCATCTCCTTTTTTCTCTTATAAACTGTTGGCCAAGGAAACCAGTGTTGGTATGTTTTGTTTTATTTTTTCCAGTAAATATTCCACATTTTTCCAGATTCTATTAGTTCCATTTCCCCTGCACCGGAATTCCACAGGTTTACATTGTTTCTGTGTTTTCTGTAAGGTCATAGTTTGGAACTATCACTTCGTGGGTTTTTTTTTTTTTTTTTTTTTTAGTGTGTGTGTGTGTGTGTGTGTGTGTGTGTGTGTGTGTGTGTGTGAGTGTTGGTACCCAAGGAGGAAAAAGAGTGTGGAATCCCCTAGATCTTGAGATATAGGTAGTTTTGAGCTGCCTGACATTGGTGCTGGGAACTGTAAACATTCTACCACTGAGCCATTTCTCCAGCACCACATTAGTGGCTTTCAACAAGCAGCATGTGATATCTGATTGACTCTAATGTCTACATTTTTTTCCTTTTTCAAGTTTAATACCACATGATTAGAAGAAGCATTTCATTACAGCTTTAATGTATTCAGTAACAATTTCCAGAGCAAGGATACATCTTTTTCAAAAGTGGCTGTAAATTTTTAGGTTCACAGTTGTATTAATACAGTTATACAATATTGAACTCAATATAAACACTCTAAGACATAAAACATACAAAAAATCAACAAATTTAAAAAAAGACATATTTGAGGAGGAAGCATAAAAATTTATTTCATGTTACTTAGTAGAGGTGATTAACATTACCATTGAAATCTACCAGATGACTTTATATCCATACTCAGGTGCCAAGGATCCTAGTGTAACCAACTGTGGCTAGTAATCATCAGATACATAGAGATTAAAGACACATGTGCAAACATCTAAGCATTAGTAGTATTAAAAATGTAGGAAACAGCATATATTAAAATGAAATGGAGATCTGCTTTAAAGGTTAACTTTTACTTTTTAAGTAAAATGAAAGAAAAGTATCTGGTTTATTTGAAAACTTTCTATTTTCTCTGATATTGATGTTCTCTATTTGCTTAAATTTCTTAGAATGTTCATCACCTCCACCTCAACAGAGATATTTACATCCTTTTCTGCATAGCATCACAAGAAAAGCATACGATAGAGATGGCACTTATGTAAACTGATTTCATTCTGTAAGTTCAAGCAAAATCACAGTCTATGAATTTGTCACAGCATTGGTTGCCAACTGACACACCTGGGAAAAGGGAACTTCAAACTGAGAAACTTCCTCTATCAGATTTGCCTGTGGCCATGTCTGTGAGGCATCTTCTTAAATGCTAATGAATGTAGGAAGCCAAGCCCATTGTGGGCAGTGCCATTCTTGAGCAGGTGAGCCTGGGCTGTGTAAGAAAGCCAGCTGCACAGTCAGGAACCATGTTCCTCCATGGTTTCTCCTTCTGTTCCTGCTTCCTGGTTCCTACCTTGAGCTCCCGCCCTGGTTTCCCTGGATAATGAGCTGTAAAGTGTAAGATAAAATAAATCCTATCTTCCCCAAGTTGTTTTTGGTCATGATTTATCACAGCAACATAGAAGCAGACTAGGATAAAAATTTCTTTTTCTATATACAAATATTGTATAGTACTTTATTTCAGAATGTGCAGTCTATTATAAATGAACCCACACAAATTTATAGTGATACACATTTATTCAGGAAACCTTAATTATTTAATATACTTTTGTGTGTATATGTGTATAATGTATGCACATTCATGTGTGAGTGTGGGCATGTTCATGTCATGGTGTGCGTGTGGAGGTCAGAGAGTGACCTCAGGTGTTGGCTCTTCCCTTCCATTTTGTTTGAGACAAGCTCTCTTTGTTGTTTGCTAGTGAATACATTAGACAAACTGACCTACAATCCTCTCAGGATTCTTCTGCCTCTACCTCCCATCTCACCGTAGGATTGCAGGTATGGTACTACTTCTATGGTTTCAAACTCAGGTCCTGAGCTTGCCAGAAAGCACTTTACCTACTGAATCATCTCCCTATCTGCCTATATCCTTCAATATTAATTTTTATTGCCGTCATCATTATCAGAATTTCAAGTGAGTAAAAATTTATGCAAAAATGTGAATTCTTTAATTTGTATTTATCATTACTTTTAATAAGCAAAAACCAAAAACACAGAAGGAAATAAATGTACTATTGTTCAAGAATTTCGAAAATGCTAAACAAGTGGTATATTATATTTAATAACACATATTTCCTGTAAAATTACTAGTTAAGCTTGCCAAATGGATTAATATAAGCAATAGAGCATGGTGAATTGGACAGTGGTATTCATTATTGTTCAGGCTGAATAGTGAAATTCATAACAAATTGATTATTCAGTATGCCTGTGTTCTTATTTTATATGAAAAAACTGACTTCTACTGAAAGTTGTATAACAGAGATATTAAAAAGTTTTATGGATGCCAAAACTCAGGGGTTTCCATTAAAGTAGCTAAAGCAACACATTTATAGACTTTGTTCCTAAAAATACACTGAAAGATTTGGGAATTTTTCTTATAATTATGTTTCTTTAAAGAAAAATTATTTAGAATTGTGTCTTATACTTTTTTTCTTTTCATGAATTATAAACATGTAAAGGGTATTGCTAGCCTCTGGAGACAGTGGTTAAGTAATAACTTGATAACTGTCACATGGAAAGTTGAACTTTTGTCTTTCATGTGAACACAAATATGAGAGAGATCTACATTGGCAGACCAATAAGCCAATTCGCACCCTGATAAACATATTTAGAATACAGCATTTTAGAGTTTTCTAGAAAATTATATTTTGTCTTTACCCACTTAAACTTTCCTACTGAAACCCTACAAACACATGCCTCCTCAGTATTTCTTATTTTCACAGATCTGTTAATTCACATTTTTCTCTGAATCATTTATTACCTTATAAACTACCATGTAATTTGTTAATTTAATATCTTTAACCTCCGTCTCCTCCCTGGAAGTATAATCTCACTGTAGAGAGACATTTAAAATATTTTCTTTTTTAGTTGATAAATATATATCTATATATCTACATCTCTATCTATCTCTATCTATCTATCTATCTATCATCTATCTATCACCTATCTACCTATCTATCTATCTATCTATCTATCTATCTATCTAGAGAGAGAGAGAGAGAGAGAGAGAGAGATCTCCCCAGCACAA
>NW_008338111.1:275216-280745 GCF_000622305.1 Nannospalax galili
GCTTGGTAGTAGTTTTCAAAAACTATAATTGGTAAATATGCCCCACAGACAAATGTTGGAACAAGTCATGACAACTCAATTTCTTTCTGTTTATGGATCCTCACGTTATGGGCAACAAATTTGGGTGTAACTCATGCCAGTAGAGGACAGAATGCATCTGTTATTGAAATATTTTGCATGGTAATAATGGTGTAAAGGAGTTCATCCTTTATGTCATGATGCCCTTATGACTGTAACACACCCCTAAGATTAAAAATGTTAATAATTAATAACTTTCATGGAATTTTAGCACTTTAGAACCATATGTTTGTACTATGAGAAGAGATAATTTTGTTTACTATATGTTCAAACTGATAAATATTGGAACATGCTTTACTAACCTTCTTTATTAAAAATTAAGACCACAGTAACATTTCAAGGATATTACAATGAACAGCCAAGTACCTTTCAATTACATTCAAACATTGTTAAATTTTTATATGTTTGCCTTGTTGGCAATCTCTCCATCTTAATTCAATATACTAGGATATGTGGAAGCTGGAAGTAGGTGTTAGGAATGGTCATTATTTTAGACCAATTTCATCGACATTGTGGTAGCATTCCCCAAAGAAATTTTAAAACATTATTTCTAGCAATTGACTAAAAGAAACAAAAATACATAATCACAATATAGCATAATGACAACACAAAATACATTAGTCATGGAATGCAAGGATGGGTCACCACTAGACATATACAGTGCCAGGTATGAGTTCTCTCTTTTGTATTTGTTGGTCCGTGGGATCCCATAGACCCCAATCATTGTTGGCTGCTGCCCTTGCTCTTGGTTGCCCTCCAGAACTTGATGGTAAGACCCTATTGCTAAAGGCACTAAATACTTGACTCACAGAATATGGAGAAATCAAGCCAGTAGAGACCTCAAAGCTTCATTCTACTGCCTATCTTTTGTAGTACTACCAGAAGTGAAAAGTAATCATCAGTCTTACTCATCTGTAAATGACATGAGCTACAATAGTGACTTCACTGACAAGCTATGTCCACTGGTCCAATGTTATGGGAATAACTAATCACTTTCTGCTTGTATTTAAGGTCCATTTCACAATATGGAACCCATACCTGGCCCCATTATTGGGGCTCAGAACCTGTAGCTAGGTAGGTCATAGACCATAGGAGAGATCCTGCTACTATTATTCTGCTAAATGGACATAGCATTAAGCTGACTCCTCATACCCATAGATTATTGCATTGATTAACCCTCATCAGAGAAACATTTTTTAATTTTAATTTTTGCAGCAGATAGCGATTAAGTAACATAGAAACCTACAATTGATTAACGTGCAGAAAATAAGAGACTGAAGAGTGCTCAGTCCTAAATGGGACATCTATATCAGCCCCTTCCCCTGAGGCTCAGGGATCATCATTGAAGATGAGGCACAGAGATTGCAAGAAGCAGAGGCAGTGAATGACCACAACAAAACAGTGCTTTCAGGACTCATAAGGCAGATGCACATATGATCTCATGGTGGTTGTGACAGCATGCACAAAAATGCCAATTCAATCCACATCCCCACGTCCAAGAGTATTTGAGGAGCACAAATTGAAATCTATGTTCTTAAAAAAATGAGGACAGGAAGTTGGGGGCTAGGAAACTGTGACTGGATTTGAAAGGAACTGGGGGGGAATATTATCAAATACATTGTATGAAACTTTCAAACAATTTATAAAAGTATTATTTAAAAAATAATTAGATCTAACAAACCCAATGAACTTGAAGAAGGGAACAAAATAAATGTTAAATCTTTGGAAATGCCAGAAATGCCAGAAAAAATAAAAACCTCATGAATAGAACGTGTGCTTGTAGAACATGTACTTAGTATGTTTGAAGCCTTGAACTTGATCAAGGCTTCATCATCCATCATCAAAATAAAAAGAAAAATTCTTATTAGTGATCACAGATTAAAAAAATATGTCGGGCAGAGATGTAGCTCACAGGTAAGAATGCTTGCTGTGTATGTTCAAGATCCCAAGTTCAATCTCAAGTGCTGTTAAAAAATAACCCCAAACCTATAGCTAAACCAAGTATGCACCAATTAGAGAATTAATAGTCTATGGTACATCCATGTGGTGAAATTCTCATCAACAAAAGGAATGAAACACTGACGTGTGCAAGCTTATATCTGGACCTTAAGTATGTGCATTCATATGTTGGTATTATAGCCTTTAAATCAAGATTTATAACAATATTTGAAACACTATTTCATTTGAGTGTTTGAAAACCACTAGACTTTCTGCAGTTAGATTTGACCATGTAGCTCTCTGGATAATGAAGTAAAAGTATATGACATGGTGGTTCTAGAGAATTATTTTTCCCCATGTATCAAACAATATATCAGAAATTTTCTAAGACACCAGTCCAAAACATTTTGGCTTAAGAACATCCAAACTATGGTAATAGAACTACTTACTGGTGTTGAATAAATTTAATTGGCACATAGCATAATGGTTAGTAAGAAGCTATAAAACTTTATCTTAATGTAAATTTTAAAGGATTTGTTTTTAATTGCATGTACATGTGTGTGTTTGTGCATTTTCATATATGAGTGCAGTGCCCTCAAGGACCAGAAGAAGGTATCAAATCCCTTGGAGCTGGAGTTACAGGTGGTTGTGAGCCAGAAACCAAACTCCAGTCTACTGAAAGAACAGTACATCCTCTTAACCCTTGAGCCATCTCTCCACAAAAACATCAATTTTTAATCCATACAGAACATACCAATCTTATTCATCTTTCTTAAAAGTATTTTATTTATTATTTTTATTTATGTGTATGAGTGTATTGCCTGCATGTATGTGAGTGCACTCGTGTCATGCAATGCCACGGAGGTCAGAAGAGGGCTTCAGATTCCCCTGGAACTGGAGTTAAGAACAGTTCATAGCCACCATGTGGGTGCTGGGAATTGAACCCGAGTCCTCTGCAAGAGCAGTCAGTGCTCTTAACTGCTGAGCCATCTCTCCAGCCCCAATCTCATTCATCTTTATACCCACATCCCAAATGGTACTCTCCCATAGCCCCCCGCCCCGCACTGGAGCCCATATACTCTGTCATCCCTGTTACTGTCCACTGGGTTGTCAGTGCCCCAAGCTGTCCCCCAGTGCAAGTCCATCCACTGAGTCTAATCAGTCTATCTTGAATCCCTTGCTTTAAGAAGATCAGCTATTCCTCATCTAGCAGCAATCAGCATCAATTTTTAAATGTAGTTACCATGACTTTAAAATGATAGCCATATAATATTATACCTATTGTCATTTATTCAAAATATTTATGAGAAATAAATATAGTTGAAATGTTCCACTTTTACTTACTGTATTTAAATTCTCATTGCTTGCTCTTTATCCAGTAGGATCTCACTTCAATATTTTATATTCAAATATATATAATTGATTTTTTTTTCTTTTATAACTTTTATTTGAATTTATTTATTTGGGCATGTGTGAGTATGCATATCTGGAGGTAAGAGGACAACTTGTGGGAGTTGGTTCTCCTTCCACCATGTGGGTTCTGGGGCTTGAACTCAGGTGGTCAGGTTTGGTAACAAGCACCATTACCTCCTGAAATAGTCACTTTTCTGTTGCTGTGATAGAAACACTGAAACAAGCAATTTATAGAAGAAAGAGTTTGAGCTTACGGTTCCAGGGGAATTACATTATGTCATGGCTGGGAGGCATGGTGGCTGGAGCAGGAACAGCAGAAGCTAAGCCCTCATATCATCATGCAGGCACAGGAAACAAGAGAGCAAATAGAGATCTGGCAAGGCTTAAGAACTCTCTAAGCCTGCCCCTAGTGATGTGCTTCCTCCAGGATAGCCACACCTTCTAAAACCTCCCCAAACAGTGCCACCATCTGGGGACAAAATGTCCAAATGCTTGAAGCCTATGGGGGACATTTTCATTCAAAACACCACACCTCCTGAGCCATCTTGCTGGCCCCAACTTTTTTTTTTCTTTACAGTTTTCCTATGTGTGATTCAGCCTTTAGACTGTACATGTAATTTTCTATTCTTTAAAATTTTATGTAAGAAAAGTTCACAGTTTAAAGTATCTCCTGAGACTCAAGGTAATCTCTTAACTGTAAACCCCTGTAAAATCAAAAGACAAGTTACATGCTTCCAACATACAGTGGAACTGAATACACATTACCATTCCAAAAGGGAGGAATGGAGGCATAGTGAGGAAATATCGGACCAAAACAAGACCGAAAACCCGCAGGGAAAATACCAAATCCAGTAGCTCCATGTCTGACTTCTGGGACTTTACTTCCAAAGAGCTTAGATGACTCAGTCTCTCTAGCTTTGCTGCATGCAACACACATCTCTCTCTTGTGTTGGTACCACTCCCTGTATGCAGGTCTTCTTGGCAGATGCCTCACAACTCTGGCATCATGGACGTCTTCTTGGGGGTCTCCATTTCCAACCAGGCTTCACCTTCACAGCTTCACACAATGGCCTATCAGGGCCTTCTCTTTGCAGGGGAACCCCTAAGCTTCACACAATGACCTATCAGTGTCTTCTCTATGCAGGGGAGCCCCTACCACAGGCTGCCTGGCCTTCGAGGCTCTCTGACACCTCGGAGGAAGAATTGATGACCCCTTCACTCTTGCATCTTTCATGCCTCTAAAGCCAGCACCAGGTGAATGACACTGCCGAATTTCACTGCAGGTTTCGATGGACTCCAGTCTGCTTTATCCATTTTAGAAGCTTTTCTCTTCAGTGGCCCCTGCAGCATTTTTCTTTCATGAGTTGGAGTCTTAACTGCATGTGGTCTTACCCTGGAGGCACTCTCAATCTCTAGGCCCCTCCTTAATCACTTTAATCTCCTTATCAAAGGGATCCTCTTTAGCACATGCCAAGGCTCCAACGTTTACCATTTCTTCATTAGGCTGTCTTGAAATTCTTCTGCCAGAGAAATTAGTCCACTGCTTTTCCAACTTAGCCTCAGGCAACCTTTTAGGTCAAGGGCAGACTCCAGCTAGACTCCTTGCCAAAATATCCCAAGTGCTGCTTAAGTCCTTATTTCCCTTTGGAACTACATTGTTCTCAGCACTACTTTCTTCCAGGCCCCTACTAGAATGGCTATTAAGCTCTGCTTACAGGAAGCAACCACTTTTCTAGCCCAAACTTCCAAAGTCTTCCACATTTCTTCAAAACCCCACATGGTCAGGTTCTTCACAGCCAACAGCCCACTTTCTGGTTTCAATTACTGTATTAGTCACTTTTCTGTTGCTGTGATAGAAACACTGACCCAAGCAATTTATAGAAGGAAGAACTTATTTGAGCTTATGGTTCCATGGGAATTACATTCCATCATGACAGGGAAGCATGGTGGCTGGAGGTGGCTGGAGCAGAAACAGCAGAAGCTAAGCTCTCACATCATCACACAGGCACAGGAAGCAAGAGAGCAACTGGAGATCTGATAAGGCTTAATAACTCTATAAGCCCACCCCCAGTGATGTGCTTCCTCCAGGATAGCCACACC
>NW_008338112.1:0-118 GCF_000622305.1 Nannospalax galili
TCATCCACTGCTGGTGGGGCTGCAAACTGGTTCAGCTCCTATGGAAAGCAGCGTGAAGCACTCTAAAAAAATCCAAATGAACCTACCATTTGACCCAGTTATACCACTCCTTGGCATA
>NW_008338112.1:642-1646 GCF_000622305.1 Nannospalax galili
GGAAGTGGTGACACCTTAAGTGGGAAAACCATGATAGAAGGGTGAGATGATACAAGAGAGAAACAATGCCTAGCTAGTCACGAAAACCAGAGGGAACCATATTATTCCTACAATCTACTGACAAATTATACTTAACAGATCAAGAAATATATCTCTAGATAAGGTTTATTTGAGACCAACCAGTCAGTACCCAAGATTAATCTGCAGGACACGCAGTAATTAAAAATGCCAGAATGGTGGAACTAACCTTCTTGGATGTTTAACAGACATACCTTGAGATCTATACTAATTGGGTCAGAGGGACACAAAGGACACTTTTTGCTCCTTGCCTTCCTAGGTCGATTAGTTCCCAGGGGCTATGAGCACCTCGCAAAACGTCCTGTGATGGTGGTAGGTCATCTGACCTCTTGATCAAGGAGGCCAAGGGAACCCACCAGATGGACTTGAACCAGTGTCCAGTCTATAAAGAGGAGGGTCAACACGGAGGAATCATTTCCTCCATGCTTCCAAGAGAAGCCAACAATGGTCGAGCAGGACCTTTGACTTATCTTCACATAGATGGAACTGATAAAAGAAAGGAGCCAGGGGCTCCTCCCAAGCCCACAGGACCCCTGAGGAACAGATCCTCAAACGACCTCAAGAGTAAAAACAAATCAGTTTATCTGGTCCAATGGTATGTCCTTAAACACCCAAAAGGGAAGTATAACCAAAGATTAAAGGGGCCAATATAATTTCATAAGAGCATACATACATAACTAAAAGCTACTTGACAAATAGCAAAGCCAGATAGGCGATACCTTTAGTCGAGCTGTTGGACAGGATGGATAAAGGGCTCTTCCAGACAGTTCCAAGATACTACTGGAAAAATGAACAGCAGATCCCAATTCTATCCAAAGGAATACTGACAATGGATTGCCGTAGATGAGGAACAGCTGACCCTCCTGGAACAGGGACCTCTGGCTGACTAGATTTACCAGAAGAGCAGACAGGGGGGAATGGATGTG
>NW_008338112.1:2493-46182 GCF_000622305.1 Nannospalax galili
GTCTGCAGTATGGTAGTGCCTACCTGTAGCTAAGGGAGACAACCCACTACTGTTCTAAAATGATGGCCCAATTTGTTTTCTCCCCACATCTAGAAGCCTTTGAGAGGGAACTGACACTGATTCTAACCACTCCAACAGCTATCAAAATGCCTGAAAAAAAATCCTGAATCCATCACTATTGAGTCCAGCCTTGGAAGACAAAAGAAAAATCAGGAGGAACCTAATAGAGGGATGCTTTTGGAAGCTCTCATCAAAAAATTCCAATGGACTCGCACATGAACATTTGAAATTTGCCCTGCTCTTTTTTCTAGTTCCCTGTCTAGAACTTGTAATGCTAACTACTCTTGCCTTTACTTCTCCTTCACATCTCTTATTCATGATTCAAGGACTTTCTTTTCCCCTTAGAGACAAGAGTTATGCAATTTGTGAATCTTTTAGATAGACCCACTGAAGGGGTACTCCAATTGCTTCACCCTGCTTCCCTGTTCAGCATGGAAGAAGCTAGAGTGGTCTGCATCCCGATTCCCTATCCACAAGTTGAGTAACCTCTTCAGAGGTAGGTGTGATAAGAATAGGAGGTAGGAACTGACTAGGCAGAAAGTGTAAAAAGACTCCAAAGAAAAGTAGCCAGTTTCTTGGCTAAAAGTCAAAATTTCCTGGGGCCTCTTAGCAAAATACTATTTCCAAATGGCCAAAAATATCAAAAGTATTTGGGAGCTGTTATCTAATCCTTAAAAGATTTTAGGGTTACCTCTTCAGAGGGGGGAATGTTAGAGTAGCAAACAGCCCCACATAAAAAAAAAGGAGGAAGAGTACATGAAATCATAAAAAAGTGATGGGGAGATGTGGGAGGACTTGGAGGGGAGGGAGTCAGCATAGATTTGATCAACACACCTTATATGCTTATATGCCTGTATGAAATTCTTAATAAAAAAAATTTTTTTTTTGGTCTTTTTGAGACAGGGTCTCCCTGTAGCCCCAGCTGTCCTGGAACTCACTATGTAGACCAGGTTGGCCTTGAACCCACAGAGATCTGCCTGTCTCCGCCTCCCGAGTGCTGGGATTAAAGGCGTGCGCCACCACACCCGGCTAATTTTTCTTTTTTTAATTTAGGAAAGTTGGTCGGGTGTGATGGCCCATGCCTTTAATCCCAGAGCTCAAGCAATAGGGGCAAGTGGATCTCTATGAGTTCAAGGCCAGCCTGGTCTACATGGTGAGTTCCAGGACAACTGGGGCTATGGGGAGACCCTGTCTTGAAAAGACCGATAAAGAAGAAATAAGAAAATTGAAGTGTAATTCTATATTCTCTCTGACCACAGAGGGATAAAGCAAACTAGATTTCAGGAACAGAAATGGAAAAAATTACACAAACTCATGGAAACTAAACAGCACATTAGTGAATAAAAATTGGATCAAGGAGTTGGGCGTGGTGGTGCACGCCTTTAATCCCAGCACTTGGGAGGCAGAGGGAGGCGGATCTCTGTGAGTTCAAGGCCAGCCTGGTCTACATAGTGAGTTCCAGGCCACCTGGAGCTACAGGGAGACCCTGTCTCAGAAAGATAAAAAGAAAAAAAAGAAAAAAAAATTGAATCAGGGAAGGAATAAAGAAGGAAATTTAAAAATTCCTAGAATTGAATGAATATGAAAACACAGTATGCCAAAATCTATGGGACACATGAAGGCAGTTCTAAAAGGAAAATTTCTAGCATTAAGTGTCCACATCAGAATATGAGAGGCATCTTACATAAATAATCATGCACCTAAAGGTCTTGGGAAACCAAGAACAAACAACACCTAAGGAGGCTGAAATTAATGAAGCAGAACAAAGAATATGAAGAGTCATGAAAGGAAGAGCTGCTTCTTTGATAAAATTAATGAGATTAACAAAATTTTGTCAAAATAACCAAAAGAAAGAGGGTCCAAATTAATAAACTCAGAGATGACAATGGAAGCATTGCAGCAGACACTGAGGAAATTCAGAAAACCGTAAGGACATGCTTTAAAAGTCTATACTTCAAGAAACTGGAAAATCTAAAGGAACTACATGAATTTCTAGATATATATCATGTACTAAAGTTAAAACAAAATAACATAAATTTAAATAGACTCATAATAACTGAGACATCTGCAGTAATTAAAAATCTTCCAACTAAAAAGGCCCAGGAACTTCAAAACAAGAACTAATACTCCTCAAATTAGTCCATAAAATAGAAAAGGAAGGAACACTATCAAATTCTTTCTATGAAGCCAGTATTGCTCTAATACCAACATCAAAGACTGAAAGAAAAAGAGAGAAAGAAAGAGAGAGAGAGAAAGAGAGAGAGAGAGAGAAAGAAAGAAAGAACGAAAGAAAGAAAGAAAGAAAGAAAGAAAGAAAGAAAGAAAGAAACTGTAGGTCAATCTTTCTGATGAACATAGACATGAAAATTCTCAATACAAGAACACATCAAGATTATCCACCATGTTCAAGTCAGCTTCATCCCAGAGATGATTAGTTCAACACACATAAATCAACAAATGTAATCAATAACACAAAAAGACTGAAAAACAGACATGACATGATCATCTCATTAGATGCAGAAAAGGCCTTTGACAAAATCCAACATCAGTCATGATAAAAGTCTTGGAGAATCCAGGTATAGAGAGGACATACCTCAACATAATAAAGGCAATATATCACAAGTCCATAGCCAACATCACACTACATGGAGAAAAATTCAAAACATTCCCGCTATAATCAAGAATAAAACAAGGATGTCCACTCTCTCCATTACTGCTCAATGTAGTACTTGAAGTCTTAGGTAGAACAATAGGACAAATGAAGGAGACAAAGGGGATACAAATTGGAAAAGAAGCCCAAGTATTCTTGGTTTTAGGTTTTTGTTTGTTTGTTTGTTTGTTTAGTTTTTTTCTTTGTTTTTGGTTTGTTTGTTTGTTTGTTGAGACAGAGTCTCCCTGTAGCCCCAGCTGGCCTGGAACTCTCTATGTAGACCAGGCTGGCCTCGAACTCATAAACATTTGCCTGCCTCTGCCTCCCAAGTGCTGGAATTAAAGGCATATGCCACTATGCCCAGCAGAAGTCTAAGTATTCTTACTCACAGATATGATTCTATACATTAAAGACACCACCAGAATGCTCCTAGAGTGATAAACACTTTGCAAAGTAACACGATATAAAATTAACACACATACACACACACACACACCCAAATCAGTATCCTTCCTACATTCCAATAACAAACATACTAAGAAATAAATTAGGGAAATGATCTCATTCACGATAGCAACAAAAACCATAAAACACCTTGGAACAAATCTAACTGAGAAACCAAGGTACTTGTGTAATAAAATGACTTGAAGATGGAAAGACTGCCATGCTCATGGATCAGTGCAGCTCATAATGTAAAATGGTCATCCTGCCAAAAATAATCTATAGATTCAATGTAATCCCCATGAAAATTTCAATTCTTCATAGGCATTGAAAAAAAATCTCAAATTTCATATTGAAGCATGCACACACACACACACACACAAAAAAAAAAAAAACCCACCCAGGATAGTCAAAACAATCCTGAGCAATAAAGAAAAGCTAGCAGTATCACAATCTGTGATATTAAATTATATTACAGAGCTATAGTAATAAAAGCATCATGGTACTAGCATTAACACTGATAAATTGATCAAAGGAATAGAATAAAATTGAGAACCCAGATTTAAGTCCATGCACATGTAGTCATCTGATATTTGACAAACAGGCCAAAAACACACAGTGGATGAAAGATAGCATGTTCAATACATGGTGCTGGTCAGATTGGATATCTACATGTAAAGGAACAAAACTAGATCCACATCTCTTACCCTGCACAAACCTCAACTCCAGATGGATCAAGGATCTCAACATAAGACCTGATAACTTGAATCTGAAAGAAGAGAAAGTAGGGAATACACTGGAACTTATAGGCACAGGAAAGGACTTTATGAACAGGACCCCAATAACACAAACATTAAGACTAACAACTGAAAAATGAGACTTCCTGAAACTAAAACGTTTCTGTACAATAGAGGACATAATCATTTGAGTGAAGAGCCAGCCTACAAAATGGGAAAATTTTTTTTGTTTTACCAGTTACCCATCTGGCAGATGGTTCATATCAGAATATACACAGAACTAAAAAAAAAAAAAAAATAAGTAAACATCAAGGCTGGAGAGATGGTCCAGTGGTTAAGAGCACCGGCTGCTTTTGCAGAGGACCAAGGTTCAGTGACCAGCTCCCACATAGTGGCTAACAACCATTCATAACTCCAATTCCAGGAGATCTGATACCCTCTTCTGGCCTCCACAAGCATTGCACAACATGGGTACATTTACATACATGCAGACAAAATACTCATATACAAAAATAAAAATAAATAAAATTTAAAAACAGAAAACTAAACATCAAGAAAACAAATAACCCAAGTAAAAACTGGGGAAAGGAGCTAATGCGAGAGCTCTCCAATGATTAAGTGCAAATGGCTGAGGAATATTTTTTCAAAAGTTCAACATCTTTAACCATAAAGGAATGCAAATTAAAACAACTTTGAGATTTCATCTTACCCCACTCAGAACGGCTAAGTTCTAAAAAACAATTGATGACAAATGCTGGTGAGGATGTGGGGAAAGGGAAACAATTATTCACTGGTGATGGGAGTATGAACTGGTGCAGCCACTATGGAAATCAGTGTGAAGATTCCTGAAAAAGCTAAAAATAGATCTCCCATATGATCCAGTCATACTACCCTTGGGAATATACCAAAAGGACTCTGTACCCTACTACAGAGGTACCTGCTCAGCCATGTTATTGTTGTCCTTCTCACAATAGCCAGGAATTGAAACAGCCAGATGCCAATCAACTGATGGATAATTTACACAATGGAATATTATTCAACTGTTAAGAAAAATGAAATTACGAAATTCACAGGTAAATGGATAAAACTGGAAGCAATCACTCTAAGTGAAGTAACCCAGAGCCAGAAAGACAAACATGACATGTTCTCTCTCATAAGTGGATGCTAGCTTTCAATCTTTAGATAGATATCTCAATAGGAAAATCCTTAGAGATTAGGAAAATAATCAGGTGCCATGGGGTTGGTTCACAGGAGGAGTGACTGAACGCTGTGACATAAAGGGGAATAATCTATAGGGCAGGTTTAATGGGATAGGGAGTGGGAGCACAGTGCAGAAGCAGAAGTAAGAGGAGGGATAACTCACACTAAAGGCTTTGAAAGAGACATGTGGAAACCTACTGTTGAAGCTTCCCTCAATATACACATATACAATATAATAAAGTTTAAAGAGAGCTACCCTATAGCAGAGGCTCAATAGCCTTAATAGACAAGTGAATGAACAGCCAAATGCCAGGAACGGACCCCCTCTTTTGGAGTTGTGGACCAGAGAGATCCCATAGATCCTCAAACAATACTGGCTATTGCCATTGCACCTGGTTACTCATAAGAACTGGACAGCAAAATCCTATTGCTAAAGACACACATACATGCATTATAGAACAAACGAGAAATCAAGCTGGTACTGATCTTGAAGCTACATATCTGTGGCTAGCTTTCATAGCACAAGGTGCTATGCATATTGCTGACAGAGAAAGGCAAACATCAACCTTCCCCAGCTGTGAACCCTGTAAATTACAGTGGCAACTGGCTTAGCAAAATATGCCCAATGCTGGAGAGGGTATAGATCCTATAGACAAACCTACTTTTAACACATCCCTAGACCAATATAATTTCTTACTGTATTCTAAATATGCATTCTTCTATTTACAGACAAGTTGCCTATCATCACCCATAAAAGAAGCTTCTTTTTCCCACAGATGGAGACTATGACAGAGTTCCATAACTGGTCAAATACAGAGAACAAGTGTCTGTGAGACATTTAGCCCTAAGTGACACAATTTCAACGCAACCTCTACACATAAGATGAATGCATCTCTCAACCCTCACCAGAGAAGTTTCTTTATGGCAGAAACCCACAACTGGCCAATGTGCTGAGAACAAGAGGCTACAAAGTGCCTGTGCCTGAAGAAGACACCTATTCCATAACAGAGTTTATTAAATCGTGTGGGGGCAGTAAGGGAAAGTGTGGCTAGGGACGAGGATCTAAATCCATCAAATTATATTGTAGGAAAATCACAAAAATTCAGTATGGAAAAAGACGTCCGATAGTGCAATAGTGAAACATATATTATGGGAGTAGCCAATAACGTTCTAATTGGATTTAAGGCCTGCTTCACGACGGGGATTCCTCCAAAGGCTCAGGGAGATTGTGGGGGAGGGGCATGTAGAAAGACTGCAAGAGTAAGAGATGGTATATGAAAATATGGAAACTGTGTTGTCTGTACAACACAGAATAGTTCCATACATGAGCCCACAGTGATTATGACAGGATGTAGAAGACTTGTATAAACCCAAGCCAGACAAGGGCCCAGCACAGATGGGGAGGTAGGCAGAAAGCTACAGCAATAGCTGAGAATCTATTGGCAATCGATGAATTCTGGGGGCGCGGTCAGTTTTCCTTACTGATGTGACAACTGGTAGGTTTACTAGACTCCAGGGCATGGATTCACGCTCTGGAGCATTTGGGAGGCACGGATTGGAATCAGTAGGCCTTAAAAAATAAGTAAATAAAAAAAATAAAAGTAGATAATAATGGAAGACATGAAATCAAAGAGGGAGAGGTAGTGGGGAGGAACTGGAGGAGGAGGGGGAATAAAAGTGATAAAAATATATTGTATGAAATTCTGGCATCAATAAAAACTACTTTTTTCGCCAGGCGTGGTGGAGCACGCCTGTAATCCCAGCACTTGGGAGGCAGAGGCAGGCGGATCTCTGTGAGTTCAACGCCAGCCTGGTCTCCATAGTGAATCCAGGACAGCTAGGGCTACAGGGAGACCCTGTCTCAAAAAGACGAAAAAAAAAATTATATATATATAAGGCCAACACAAACCAGAAAATAGAATTAAGAAAGCGATGCCGCGGAGGTCAGAAGAGGGCTTCGGATACTCTTGGAACTGGAGTTAAGGACAGTTCATAGCCACCATGTGGGTGCTGGGAATCGAACCCGGGTCCTCTGCAAGAGCAGTCAGTGCTCTTAACCGTTGAGCCATCTCTCCAGCTTTAAAAAAGTAATTCATCACAAAGAAGAAGTCAACAGAAATTGAAAGTATTTTTAGTTAAATGAAATGAAAATATAAGCTACAAAAATTCATGTTGGGATACATAATTTCTTAGGACAAAAAAAACATTAAGTATGAAAAAATGATACATTCAAACAAAGACATTTGAAGATGAGCAAAAGAGAGGATCCTAAAAACAGGAAGAAGAAAGAAATCAGAGAGGAGAGTGGGATTTGCAAACAAGGATATAAACCTCCAGTTAGAGTAGCATACTTTAAGATGCCCAATAACAAAACCAACGATTTGGGTAATTGAGGAATGTGATGGGCAATCCTGCTGACAAAACCTCACTAAGATTAGTATGTAAAAGAGCATTTGGGTTAGCAGATCAGAGGATGAGGAAGACATTATGGTTTAAACCTCTGGCTCCTGATTATTTAATCACACTGGCATGTGTAGACTAAGAAATCTGGATACCTTGATCTATTTTATATGCTAGCACCATAACAGAAGAATTAATTGTAAAAGTTGTCTGCTGTGTTTCCAAATAAATTTAGACAGGGCATTGTATGGTAATTCCACATCCCCTGAAGATATAATCACTAAGCTCTTGGAAGTTATATCTTCTTTCATTTTGGCAAAGTAGAGTCATTTCCTGGGTGATATTGATGCTACACTAAAAAGTCAAATTATTGCATTCATGAAGCTATATTTTAGTCATTTGGACAAATGAGAATGATTCAATGAACTTTAGATGCATCAACAAAAAGATAACCAAAACCCATTCCTTATTTATTTTCTCTTCCAAGGGGCACTTCTATGACAGGTATTCCAAAGATTAAAAGATGAAGTGACCCAAAGACTTCTAGTTTGTTGTGGGGAATGCTAATATTGACATGACTGCAGCAGGCCCAAGCACTTTCTAAGGGAGTCTTCAGGAAAATATGCACTGGAAAATTCTGACTGTGCCCAATAGTTTCTGATGCTCCTTCTAGCAAAATGATCAAGATGCAGGCAACTCTACTGCCATGGAGAGGCAGTTCAGTACATGGTTTGAGGGGTGGAGGACTTCATCCTATAAAATGAACTTATCGTACCCACAGTGCCCTCACCCAATATAAGTATGGGAATGGCAGCCAGGACAGCCTTAAATCCAGCTTTGAACATTCACGTAGTAGCGTGACTATGAAAATACTACTGCACAGCGCTGAGTAGTCTCAGCAAGCGAGTACAAGCAACTACCTGGAAAAAGACCCCCCCATTCTTTCTACTGAGTGTAAGCCAGCCTTTATTGGAAATGCTTGGTGCCTAGCATAGAAATGCACAAACAGCAGCAAGGCCCTAAAATAATGATTTCCTAATAACATTTTAGAGGACTAGAATTCATGCTGGCTTCTTAAAGCATCTAATCTTTACAGGGCAGGGCTGTCCTCTACCTCCCCAATATTTTTTGGACTATAAAAACATTGAGTTGATAACTTCATCTTTAAAACAACTCAAAATAATTCACTTCTACTGGCAACGGCCACAGCATAAGAATTTATAATTGTCACGAGTGAAAACTAAGCAGGTCTTCCAATGAAGACTGACGTATGTAAGGAATGAGGTCAGTAACATTAAATGTGACAGCTTGCTTCTAAATAAAATGTGGTTAATTTGATTACTATTTGTTTTGTTTTGTGCCAGATTTCAATCAATTTTTATGGGAGGATTAAGCTTGTAAGTAGAGTGTTTTTGTTTTTAGCTTTAAATAATGGAAGCACTTTTCCAAACTTTACTATGGCTAACTAATGGGAGGTTAATGCTGCACATTACAGATCTAAGGTTACCCTCAGATGTATTATCCACAATGCACATTCAGGTCTGGGCAAGAATAAGTAGGTATGTGTATTGTAGACTCTCATTAATTCATAACAGCTTAAATTGTGATTTTTATTTGGCATCCTACTGTGGAACCCAGTTGAGAATGCTGAATTGCTCAGCTAAACATTTTCAAATCCGTGACTCTCCATCTGGTTATTCAATCAGAATAAAAGCCCTGTAAAGAAAAATCCTCTTCCCAAAATGTACCCCATTTTCTTGGCTAAAACTCATTGTAGAGAAATGTGAACAGCTTGCTTTGTTGTTTAAAGAGTTTATTTGGGGGGGGGGGAGACCTCCTAACACTGTAAGTATCAACAACACTTAAAGGTAGCTGAAGAAAGAATTCCCTCATTCTCCATAATGGCAGTCTTGTTAGAAATAGCTGCATATAGAATATGGAAATGTTTTGTTTATTATACTTTGGAGCAAATCTTTTTAAATTTCAAGTCACTATGAAACAACTGCAGATGACTCCTTTGACACATAATGAACAACAATATAATAGTGTCATTTGTTACGGAAAATTCAAGCACTAGCAATTTAATTCATCCTGTATAAGTCCTCCATAAGAAGTAAACTGAAAAATATTCTGCTCTAAAGGTTAAATCATATACTACTGGAAAAGAGTTAAACTATTCAGTTTGCATGATACCTAGGGCAAAGTGTTATATAATAAATACTTTTGAATGAATACTGAAATTTCCCACTCACTGTTCATGGGCCTTTTGCTCCTAATCAAAAGATTTCGCAAGTATAGATTGTCATTTTAGATTTTAACAGAGCCTTTCAGAGAAATCCATAAGTAGGATTAATATTGTTTAAATGTTTTTATTGCTTTAGATCATTGGTTATCCCTGTCTTGGAGAAGAATGGAAAAAGTAAGTATTGTACTTATTTTTTCTTCTTAATAGATAAATCTGTTTCTAGTCAGAGAATATTGAAATTTAAAAAGATTTTTAAAAGATGTTATGTGTGTGATTATGGAAAAGTGGCAGGAATCACAAGGGGGAAAAGGAGAGAACTTGATATGGTTCAGGATGCATAAGTAGGTAAGTGTGGCTGTTCCTTTAGAGAATAACTCGAACAGCAGAATATGAGAGTGATGGGCAGTGGGCAGAAGATGGAGGGATATTGTGAGAAAGACATTGCACTTTATTATGTGGACAATGAAGAACCTTGAAACAGAAGAGAAGCTTTGGGATTACATGTCAGGAAGTAACCAAAGGTGGGACAGAAGCTACAGAATAGGACTCTGTAATAATCTAGGCAAGCTCAAAATACGGAATCAGAGTCAACAGGATTTGGTAATTGGCTGATCTAAGGGAAGGGCAGCAAAGACCCTTCTCAGATTTTGTGGATGATGATCCCAAATTAGAGTGTAATTAGTTTTCAAGAATTTCTGAGAATTTAATAATATATTTCTAGTGAATTACCTTTTGTAACAGGGAGCATGCTGTTTTAAAAGGGATGTCCTTTGCAATGAAATAGAATCATTTTAGATTATACCATGGATTTACAACACAATCCCAAAGAGTCATTTAAACCTTCTGTAACCCAGTCTTGCAAATTCTTCTGTATAAATAAGAAGAAAAGATATGCCTCACAGATAATTTAATAAAGCGATTCAAAAGTAAATTTGTCTGCATGGTAATTTCTGTTTCCTAAAAGCAAGGTGAAATACAATCTCAATTTCCTCCTCTACTAAAAAAAAAATGTTTTTAAAAAAGGAGACGGCTTAAATGATTTCAAATGGCCCTTTCAGCTTCAGAGATCAACGGCTCCATAAGCCAGAGCAGTCGGCTGGAGCTAGATTCTTTCAGGTCAGTGGCTGGTCCTTAACAAGAACCAAGGGATTTATGATGGAGGTAGGTTGTCCTATTTAAGTACTTCCTGCTGAGTGAAGTAGTACTTCCTGTTTATTTGCCTTAAGAGTCTTCTGTTGTTTATCACATTACTTTTTAATGATGTGTTTTCATTTGTTTAACAAATATTTATCGAGTACCTACTATGTGCCTGGCATTACATTCAATGCTGGAGAAACAAAATTAAATGAGACATACTCCCTTTTGTTACATTTTTAAAGTGTGAACCACATTTGAGTCAAAATACATCATTTTAAAAAGCAGTATTTATCATGTACATGATCCTGCTCTAGGAACCATGCCAGGCTATCCCATTAAACTTGATGGACCTCAGAACCGTAAAACTATACACTGTATAATGTATTTATAGTACATAGCAAGACAACAAGGTCCCCTGAGAAAGGAAGGCAAAAAGACTGAAAAATCACATGGGTGCACTTGGAACTCATAGGCCATTTGTAAACGCCCTATCTTGTGACTCTATTTCTTTAACTATAAAGTGGAAATAATAAGGCCTGTTTTTAATATTCTACATATTATATTTTGAGAAATAAATGAATAAAAGCATATTAATTACTCTGAGATATTTTAAAAGCCCTAAATAAATATTAGGTATTGTTTGAGAGTGTTACATAAATTACATTAAAGTCTAAAGCCTACTGGAATTATTTTCATGGAAATTTAAATCCCCAGATGAAAAGAGGGTAGATGAATAACTTAAAGCCACACCCCTAATCAGATCTAGTTAGAAATGAAATTGAATCTGGAAATATCTGCATCACTGAGTAATAGCTCCTCACTCAGGGTAGAATTTATAAGACGTGTTTGCATCTGTAAATCTGGATTAATTGCAAAAGGGAAAGCCAGCATGAACACTATCTGGGTTGATCAGTCTGGGCTTTATCTCTAGCTGTTTGTCTTATCTATGTATCTATGTATCTATCTATCTCTCTACCTACCTTTCTACCTATCATCTACTTATTTATCTACAAAGTCATGATCCTCCTGCCCCAGCTTCCCAAATTCTGGGACTACCACACCTAAGCCTATCCTTGGTTTCAAAAAGAATCTTCACCTGGCTATACTTTTCAGAGGGCATCCTCTAAGTGATAGGGGTCATGCCTTCCTTAATGTTTATGCAATAGTACATCCAGTGCCAGAACAGGAACTTTTCCACCACTAGGATATCTGATAGATGCCAGTTTCAACAGCAGAGCCATTTGTCAAACCCTAGTACTAGGGCTTCATACATGCTAAGCAAATGCTGTACCAACTGACCTACATCCTGAGCCCCATTTGCTAATCTTGAGTGATCAGTTGTGACGGAATTCGTTTGTCTATGTGCAAACCCTTATTTAGGTTGCATCCTGATTAGTGAACTGTATTTCTTTTGCTACTTCTGGGCTATAGATAAGCAAATAAAAGAGAACAGAGTGGAATTTTCTTTTTTATAATTCTTTGAGTTCCACAATGAAGGGAATCAATAGTAGAGATGTATAAGGAGGTTTTTAGTTTCCAAGAACTCAGCACCATGAGGATCTCATATGCTAACCGTGGAAGTTGAATGCTAGTCTTCAGGCAGCATTTCTGACTACAAACTAGCTTTCAGTTAGAGTACATTGAGGGAAAAAAATTAGTTAGGAAAATGTTCAGGTTTAACTACATTTTAAAAATTATGTATGTGTTCATGTGTCTGTTTACGTGTGTGTTATTGCATGTGCAAGTACATGCACGAGTGTGGAAGTCAACACTGGGCGCTTCCTCAGTTCCTCTCCACCTCATTACTGCTTTCATTTACTTTGTGGTTCTGAGGACGGAACCACGGGCCTTAAACAGGTGTTCGACCACTGAGTTACACCCCAGCTTCATCTTGTTTGCTGAGATAGGGCCTTTCACTGAACCTGAAGCTTAACAATTTGGCTAGATCCTTCTGTCTCTGCCTCCCCATTGATGGCTGGGATTACAAGTGCACGCTGCCAGACCCAGCCTTTGAAAAAGAAAAATTATTAGCACTGGTTTCTTTAAGAAGGAAGATGATTACACTGAAAGACTTTGTACAGGTGGACAATTTGGAAAGGGAGTGAATGGCAAACTCACATTATAGAAACAATGACAAATTTCACATTATTTTTGAAACTTGGTTGCACAGTATTCAAAAATTATAATAGACATGGAATTTCAAATTCATATTCTAAGCTCTAATTATGTATTTTATCAGTTTAGTTATTACAGTAATTTCTTTTTTTAACTTCCCAGACTTTCTTTTTTTTTTTTTGGTCTTTTTGAAACAGTGTCTCCCTGTAGCCTCAGCTGGCCTGGAACTTACTCTGTAGATCAGGCTGGCCTCAATCTCTCAGAGATCTACCTGTCTCTGCCTCCCGAGTGCTGGGATTAAAGTCATGCACAACCACGCCTGGCTCCAGACTATGATTTTTATTTCTAGAAGTTCAGTTGAGGCACACTGGGGCTGTAGAAGAGTAACAGAAAAGTAATGGAAATCTCTGTCTGGGAATGGAAGAGGTCCGACGTCGAGGCCTGGACACCCAGGCCCACATGTGGAGTGAGGACCACAACCGGCTCACAAGAGGGGATCGTAGCTCCAGGTTCATAGGAGGGGACCACAACTCTAGCTCACAGTATGTGACCTCAGCTCCAGATTCACAGGAGGGAGTGCTGGAGATCAAAATTCAGGTCCTTACGTTTGCACGCCAAACATTTCATTGACTGGCTATGTCTCCAGACCCTCTAACTAGAGTTTTTTAAACGTGCCCAAATAGTGTTTATAATCCATAGTTGGTTAAACCCAAATTGTTTCAAAGAAGTTTGTTTGGACTACAGAGGTCTGGGCCTGGCTGGAGGAAGGAGTCTTGGCGAGCCCTTCTTGCTGAGACCAATCTCTCTTACTGCTCTGCTCTGCTGGCTGACCACCTTCAGGGGAAGAACCTCCCACATGTTCCTGCTACATTCTGTCTCACTTCTGGCCCAGAACCAACACAGCCAAGGGCTGTGGACTGAGGTCTCAGAAACCGTAAGCAAAATAAATCCTTTCTCTGTTTAAAACAAGTTTATTGAGACAACAAGTAGGAATTGCACTACTAATAATATTGTAGGGCTTGGCTAGAGAACAAAATTGAATCTCAAGAAAGCTGGTGGCTTCTACTGTGAGGTATAATCCAGGAATATCACGTTTTTTAAAAGGTGAATTAACTTCTTTACAAAGGCAAATCTCTGTAATTAAAGTTCTGATGCACACGTGAACCTACCAATTCTACTAAGTTACATGATTTTCTCAGCAACACATTCCAAGGTTTTAAATAACTTTGAATCAAATTCTTCTTTACACATAATCTGTGTATTTTATCTTGGGAGATTAAAAAAATTAAAACTATGGCATCTCTTGGGAATTAGCTCTTCACTTTTATTAAAGCTATAAATCACTAACCACCAACCAGTGACTGAAATTAATATCCTAGTTCCTATGCCATTTCCACTTACCTTCCAATACCCCAGTTCTCATGGAGTCAAAAGGTGGTAGAAAGCTGCTTTCAGTTTATAAAACATAAGTTGCTAAAATTCTCAATCTTGTCTCTCTAATTAGATTTTTACATATATGCAGACACATATAGTAGAGGGCTTAAGATTTTTTAAACTTTTATATGCCTGAGGTCTTTCATTTCCAAAATTTTATTCAAGACAAATTAACATTTATTAAACACTCACTAAGTTTTCCAGGTACGGAAGGAAGGAAGGAAGGAAGGAAGGAAGGAAGGAAGGAAGGGAAAGGGAGAGAGGGAGGGAGGGAGGGAGGGAAGGAAGGAAGGTTGAGGGTTGCTACCAGATCATTGGCCCCATACAGTCTTAGTATATTATTAGCATATTTTAAGTGAAGAAGGTAGTTCTATAGATCCTTCCAGTCTCTCCAACTAACCCAAATTTCATAGTTTACCACTGTTACCTCCATTCAAGTGCTTAGGATCTAAAGCTCTGGACTAGCATAGATGTTCTAAAAGTCCAATCAATATCCAGAATGCAGCCCTTTCTAAGCCCCTTAATGTTGCAAAAGAATCTCCTGCAAGATGAGTCTGTGTCACAAACTGAATTTCCTTATCACTGACTCTTTATATGTCAACTTACTCTGGCCAGGTGGAGTAAGGTGTGGGTAGGCACACGACTGATCCAAAGCTTGGCTTGAGAGCTCAGCCTGTTTCCCTACCACGAGTCTAATGATATGGCACCTGTTTTGAGAGAGTTCTCTTACCTACACTTGTGCAAAGTGAGTCTACGTACTCTGATTCTCTACCTTAGCACTGGAAACTCACTAAATTGTTTTTTAGAAGCAACAAGATTCACATAGAAACCACCTAATGCTTACATCTAGTATGACTATTTGTAGTAGAGTAAGTCCATACCGTCTCTTTATTGACATTGTTTTAACCCCTGCCAGTTAGTTTAACTACAAGTCTCCCACACTGCCATCTCCTTGAATAATGAGACTATACCTTGTATAGCCCTAAACATTTAAAGGGTACTTCTAAATCATGAATTAGTTACACCAGGCTAAGTTACACGCCATTTCTTTTAGCTACTGGTACCTGGCTTTTATCTATTCCTACTATCAGTTTTACAAAACTAGGGTCAACAGTCACAGAAGCTGAGAGAGGTCCCATCAAGGGAAATCAATCCTAGTCAAGCTGAAAGACTCACATCTGCATTTCTTCCAGGCTGAATCACAAACAATCCACACCCATCATGATCCCTCTTCAAATAATTTCTTCATTTACCTGTGTGGCACTTCCTGAAGGTAAGGAATGGGCTTGACTGGATGAGCTATTATCTCATTAGGACTTGTGAGGGAACCAAACAGACTGGAATGCTTTTCACAGGGCCTCCCCAGGACGTCCCCTCTCCATTTCCAGTACTTTTGTAGGTACTGTTTGCCTTTTCTCAGTTTCTGTGTTGACTGAGACAGATAGATAAGCCCCTTAAATGATTACTAGCACTCTGCATTAGCTTTCAAAGCCACTAATATCTTTTCCATGTTTGGCACCTGAAGTCTGATGAAAATGTTGACCATGTAAATCGAGAACTGAATCACAGACCAGAACCTTTTCCAGTAAATGAAAATCTCCCAAAGGTCCCTGGGAGCTCCTCCTTAGGACTCCAACCACAACTGTGTTCCAAGCACGTGCGACTTGTAAAGCAGTACCATTTTCATCGTTCTTTAATCAGCAGGAGCATCAAGAATATGGGTATGCACCTTAGATTTCTGTTTGTTTGTTTCGATGCTATGTTTTAAATGAATTTTGTTTTCCTGCTTTCCCCTTTTAGTACATCCAGAAGAAAATCTTGTAATTTATGAATTTGACATCCTAGAAGAATTTTAAATTTTAATTTTCATTGAGAAGCAGCCTAATAAATGCCTGTACAGAGGGAGATCAAAGCCTAATACTTTCCCTCACCCCTCCACACGTATTCATGCTGCTGGAGGCTCATTTATAACATTGTAGCTGGAGACAAGGACACAGTCAGAGCTCTCTTGATGATATAACAAGGACCGATACATATTACATTTCAGCTCTGGAGACAAAGAGAAATAAAGGCTGGAGGGCTCGCTAAATATTTGCTTCACTTCAGGGCATTGCTACGTTTTCTTTGGCTGGTTGACTGAAACCCTGTCCCTGAACAAAACCCTGCCGTTATACTGCAGTGACTGCTGTTGTCTAAGTTGTAGGGATGCTGAACGTACACTGTTCTACACTGCTCCACATTATCAAGAAAGAGTTAACGAGGACTCCCCAGAAATGCTGTTCTTGCTGGGGTGCTGTTCTTGCTGGGGTGGATTAGGCATGGATGAGTTCCCTGAAAGAAACTTTCTGTCTAAAGTGCACCACACTGAGTTAGGAATGTTTCTACAGATAAAGCCAAAGGAAAATTTTTAAAAAAATGTTTATGTTTATTACCCTTATTCAAAAATCAATGAATGACTGGGACAGATTTGTTGGGGTAGCACAGTAGAGTGGCCCTGGCTCCCCTGTTGTCCACTGTCAACAAGCGTGTGACACTTGCTCAGTCATCTAAACCTCTTTTAAAACCTGCCAAGTGCCTGTCATGCTCAAGACGAAGGAAACATAATGGCTGAGAAGTAGGAGACAATAAAGTGAGTCATGGCAACATAATTTTGGATTATGAAGAAAATTAACAAACATAAAGGACTATACAGAGAAACAGGGCAGAGTGGTATGGACACAACAGAGTATCTGTCGATGAAAGACGCACAGAACATGCAGTCAGAACAAGCCAGGCAGAGCACCCACAATGTCTAGGCCATGCAGCAAAAAAGGCATACAATGCAGAAAATGCATGGCACAGAGGAAAGGGGTTTTTGTTTGTTCCCATTTTTGTTGTTGTTTTAATGATTCTCTAATGAATAGCTGGGAAATTAAGGGACAAAACTAAATAATAATCAAGTATATAGGTTAACTAAATCTGTTCATGTTTTAAATCAATCCGTTCTTTCAAACATGTCCTGGAGAAAGGATTGCAATTAGTTTCTTATGAGGACTCAATATGTTTGACATAGTTTTTCCTCTGTGCTCAGGAAAATGTTGCAACATGGCCTGAGAGGTCTGCATCTTTACTCCTAATTTAGTTTATTTTCTCAAATATAAGCCCCCAGAAATCATGTGCTGTTAAGTCACATACAGATACCTAGTACTGAATCCTTTCTGACTTTCCTATTGCTTGGAGGAGTCCTCCCACAACGACATTGATTTTAAGTTTAAGCAGATCCATGTATGGCAGGAAAGCAGCTCGCCTGGGAACTGAGCAGACTGCCCCAGGCACTACCCAGGATCCCATAGGAATCTCCTGATCTAGGACTCTAGTTTGGCAGATGACAGGGAGCCCTGCATAAGGGGAAGTCCACCTTGACTGTGTGCTGGGAAATGCACCGCTTGAGCCTACGGAGCCCCAGACAGCATGAGCAGAGCAGTGGCCTCGGGATTCTGTCTTACCCCCTTCATACGTCTGCATCCCATTCAGCACAGCCTATGCACAGAGTCCAACAGGCTTCCTTCTGCTTGCTTGATTGGCTTTGTGTTTCCAATACATAATAACAAACAATGGCCAAACAATCTATTGGGTCAGTGCACAGACAATCCAATTTGATCATGAAGATCACATCTGGTTATTTTATTCATTTAATCACTAAACACAATCAACTGTAAAGAAACTTCCAAACAGAAATCTGACAAAACCCAGTCAATTTAGGGTGTGTATGCATCAGTCTATATGATGAGCAAAACATACATTTATAAAAAATGGCTTTGAAGGTTGATTTCTTTCAGTGTGTCAAGCTACGATACAGTTTTAACTCCCTTGTGTTTACTCTGGCTCACTACTCTCAGTTTGTATTTCTGCAAAGTTTTATGAAACTGAAATTTTGTGAACTGAAATGTATTTTAGATACATGAATATAATACATTATTTAATTTATGAATGTTGTAATTGATGAGATCCTGTCAAATATGTCTCTGTTTTGAGAGTTGGAATTTCATACAACAGCCTTGCTTAAAAGTAAGGGTTTTCTTCCAAATTCTGTGTTTCCTTTCTAATTGGTAACAATTTTTAGTAAACCTAAATTTGTGGTCAGACTCATTCGTAGAAAAACACAAGAAAGTCATGTTTGCCTATTTTTAAAAGTGGAAGATGGCAGACTTTTCCTAATCAAATAACTTGGGACCAGAGGGATAAAATGTGAGTACGACTTCTCTATCATGCACGCTTCCTTTTGCAAGGGCTTGACTGTGTATGATTGAATGTGTTCACGTGCACTGCTTGTTAAGGCAGCATTTCTGCTAAATGGCTCTGTCAGGCAAACATGATTTATGCTCCTGTCTCTTACGCATAATCATCTTGTTGTCCACCTAAATCTTCCTGACATAGCATCTCCTGATTACCTGCGCCTCTGTCAAATCCCCCAGAACCAGTCTTTTCCCTTCTTTTGTCTTTGCAACAATCTGCCCCTTGTTGTCCGATGTGAAGAAGCCTTTTAGTGTTTAATATCAAAAAGACTAATGGATTGAGGAGGAAGTTATTTGATACATCATATGCATATAATTCTACTTACATTTTTTTAAAGGTGATAGAGAAAATAAAGTGGGTTTGGAAAGCACATGAAACTTTTAAAAATCAGTTTTTTAAAAAACAGTGAGCAAAATATAAAATGAATGAATAGAAAATATACACAAGTAGACTCACTGAGAATGTGAAGTGTGAGAAGAGATGTCCAGCACATTTCTGAGTATCTCCTTCACACTCAGCTCTCTCACACCTCACACTTTCTAAAGAGACCTTCTTTACCATTTGCACACAGTGTAACCAAAGCCAGCTTTAAAAACTCACCGTAACTGTGTGTAAAATCTTGTGGAACAGCAATCTAATGTGAAACTTAAAACATACTCTTAAAGTGCTTATTGTAATGGTTTCATAAATATCGTTGAGCATGGTCAAATTTTAAAACTACTACCAACAGTCCCTTTGAATTAATACATTAAAACATCATTTTCCTCCACATCTAAACTAGTTGGGAGCTGAAGAAAGAACAAAACTGTGTTTGAATCCACTGACATTTTTTCAGTATTTTCTTCTAAGTTAGAATGAAACTAGAAGCTCTTAGGACAATTTTCTCTGAGATTACAAAAAGAAAATCACTACTTTGAGTACAGGTTAGGAAGTTTTTCTTAGAACAATGTTGGAGTTATAAACCCAAACACCTAAAAATAGAGGCTTCTGGTGGAAATGACATTTTAACTTTAAAAACATGATTGGTGTCCTTTTATAGATGCTGAACTCAAACACAGAAAACGTAATGTGTTGTCAGGATGGTCTGTGCACTATAGAATTGCCATATATAGTTAATAGATTTTTTAAAAGAAAATAAATTGTAAGCAACTTGATTACACAATATCTTACCATGCAACATATCAAAAACAATGAATTTAATCATTCTGTGGTCTGGGTAGAAGTCAACACTGAAATCTTTCTATTGAATTCCACAACAACAAAGAATTCAAACTTACAGATGACCATCTTTGAAGTTGGATAGAACCCTGACAACATTATGATTGTCTGATACTGAAAAAGGACAAAGTACAGAGGATAGTATTCCAATGAGGATTTGGCTGATCTCAGAAACTCAAGAAAAGTACTGTGAAGGAATTACAGATACAGAATGACTGGATAGGTCATTTGATCTTGCTTCTGAGACTGAACTTAAGAACCTCTGTTTCAGATTAAACAGCACTTCATCGCATTCCTTTCTCCTTTCTTAAACACAAAGATACTCCTATAGATTAGAAGCAACGATCAAAATGGAAGTAACAGAATGATGCAGCATGTATTCAGCGACAGACACTCAGAAAGTTCCTGAGATGTGATAATCCAAGCTTTATTCAGAATACTGACACTAAGTCATGTCAAACCACGAGGACACACAAAGTTCTCTCCTGAGTGAGTGCGATAGGTGAGAGCAGCCATGTAGCCCTTATGTACTACAAAACTTAAGAAAGAAATCATCTCTCATTTTTAGAATTCTAGTCATCTCATTCACTTAAACACAGTTTAAGCAGTCCACATTTCATGGCTTTCCTCATTTCCAAATGACAAAATGATACAGAGAAAATATTGGCTGTGTATTTGACATTAAAAAACAGGAACAGCGCTGCTGCAGCACTGACTGTATAATATCAAGATAACTACAGCAAATAACTTCTAATTAAATTCATATGATTCCGATATAAATCTTCAACCATGTAGGTTCCAGCATTTAAGTAAATGTTTTTACCTCATTATTTTGTACTTTGATGGTATTTTCTAGGGAGACTATCTGCATGTGATTTTATATTGTGTTTTCCTATGTAGTTTAGAATATATAAAACTAAATATAATTAGAACGTTGTTCATAGAATTTCATGTTATTCTTCAATAATAATTAAAATAGTAATTGCTGATATTGAGAAATTCCCATTTATTTCAAGACATTAGTTAAAATAAGGAAACTTTTGAAAAAAGTGTATAACAATTCTTTAAATGCAATTTTTCAGAGGTTGTTCCTGCTTAACTACTATAATAAGTTTGAGTGGACAGACATTGTGAAATGCATGAGAATTTCTCTAATTTAAAACACAGTTTGACAAAGTAAAACAAAGGTACATCAAGTTCTATACACAAGTCCACAGGAGGAATAACCGTATCTGTTTAAAACATAACTATGGCAACAAAACAGCAACATTTTGTTCTTATTACTTTGGAAATGTTTTAGCATTGCTTTAAACTTATTTGTATTGTGCAGGTGTTTAATTTTCAATTGTTTTTAATATTGCTTATTATTTTATGATCAATACTAAATTTATGAGTTGAACTAGAAAAAAAAATCTTGCTCTTGTAAAGACAAATTCATTCTACAATACCTGTAAGTTAATGGCACAGCATCTGTTTTTGCAACTGAAATTTCCAGCAATTAAATGTCATTCCAATTAGAATTGTTTAGGTTAAATTTAATGAAAATTCCAGGAACAAAGTAAAACAAAAGCACACTATAGATACAGGTACAGGTTAGCAGGGAGGCTAGAGGATTGGGTGAAATCTATCCCAGACAAGAACGGGAGTGGGAAGCAGAGGCGTGCTGGCACCTAGTGGAAGAAGGTTGTAGGACTATTGTCTGTTTGGCCTCAGGACTGTGGTGGGGGGGGGGATACTTTTTAATTATTTTAATCTATGAATTCTATCACATATTTGAAAGGAAGGCAAATAGAAAGTCTTTGGAATAATTCCTTTTAACTATGCAACAAAATGTTATGATCTTAATTTTCTGCAAGGGCAGAAGAAATTTTGGAAGGGAAGAAATGGTGGGGAAGAGCAAGACCAGCTGTGGTAGAGACAGTGTAACAATAAACATGAGGATTGTGCAACTGCCTTTCCCTTGATAGATTTTGCCAAAGGAGATCAGACTTGTCGACTCTCAATCAAGCAAAGAATTTTTATGAAAATAAGTGACAGTCTGTTTGTGCAGCTTTGTCTGTGTTTGGTCCTAAGTCACTACTACTCCAGTACCACTTAAAATTAGACTGGGAGTTTTCAAATGACCAAATACTATGTGCAGAGATATGATTGCTTCTCTTTCATGGCATGTTAAATAGGAGCCTTAACTCCATGCTCCATCCCTACTCTGCCCTCATCCTTTGGGACTGAGGCAAAGGATGGGTAGATGGAAAACTTCTTTCTTAGAAGGCAATGGATGAGCTCACAAATTAATATAAGCAAAGCCACAATTATTATATTTTTCATGGAAGGTTGTTTATCAGTTAAGCTCATCCAGTAAACTCATTCTGTGGTCCTCTTCAATTGTGAACATCTATGATTTCCTAAAGAGTTATGGCATGTGGAGATGGACTTTACTGACCTCAAAAGTTTTTCAAGTACTAACCTATACCTTCATTTTTTGGTATGGTTGCAATGATTAGTAATTATTTCATAACATAGAAGAGTCAAGGCATATTAAGACTTGCACTGTGGTGAGTTAGCCAAGTTTTCCATAACTGAATATTGACTTGGTTATTAACAGCAAGTGCTCCATTATTTATTCTAGGTTTGCTTTGTTTTATCAAGCAGTTACATTGTTTTAGATAGCTGGTTTAACTTCTAGCTAATATGTGATAAGAGAGTTTCAAAAGCAGATTGTTTCACAGGAATCACCTTTTCCTCATCTTTAATTATGGGGCAAGCTCTTGTATTAGCTTGAATTCCCACACCGTCATGTGCCTGTCTTATCCTATATATTATAGATGCCAAGCTTTAATAACTAATACTTTAGTTAATATAATTAAGTTTATTTAATATCATATTTTAAATATCTAGAAGTTAATTTCAGAACACACAAACTATTCTAAACATCATGTTATTGGAAGGCTGTTTCTGTCCCTCTAGGTCCCTTCTCCACTTTAAAATGTAAGAACCTATTACTTCTTGTAAGTTTAGTTTGGGTAAATGCCAGACAACCCACCCATTTACACAAACCCCCCTTAGCTCTAGGCAGCTTATGCAGTATCAGACTTGAGAGTTCTACAAAGTCTAGTCAGAATAGTTTCTTGAGAATTGAGAACAGGATGTGAGGCTTACACCATCCGAAAAGGCCTTCAAGTGAGCACACATCTCGTTACTCAAAAAGCTGGCTAAGAAACCTAGTCACATGTCTCCCTGCAACAAGCTTGACGAACTGATTGAAAAATATAAAAGACTTTTATATTAAATTACTAAATATGAAATTATCACCTCTAAGATTATAAGACAAAGGGGAAAGGGGAAAGAAAGGGAAAAGATTCGTCCTAACTCACTCACAGTAAAAATGTTTCCTTTTCCTTCAAAGGATGACTCGACTACATCCGAAATTGCAAATTCAAACGAACAAAACTCTGGCCTAACCCTAATCCCCTGTATCACAGAGCCATAGCCTTACGCTGACCGCTGTCATTTTTCAGGTCACCTTCTTTGCCGAAGGGTCCCCCAGAAGTAAGAGTCGGAGGAGTCTGCCTGTGGTGGACCAGTTATCAGGGTCATACCTGAAACCTGTCCACACATGGGCACTGGCCTAGGGGGTGGAGGGAAGGACAAGCCAGAGCCAGAGGAGGACACACATGTGGCTAGTACAAGGAAAAGTGATAGTCACAGCTGTCTCAGAGAGATTCTTAGGAGTCCAGAGGAAGAAAAGTGTCTTCAGCCTAGAGGAATCACTAGACTGGAGAGCGTCAAGGAAGACTTTGTGAAGGCAGGAGCTGACCCTTGAAAGGTGGCTAGAACTCACGTGAGCCACACTGCGGAGAAGCGCGAACCTTTTTGAGGAAATTTTCCACATGGTCACATGACATCTATTTTTTTTGGAAATGAATATTTTTCTTGTCAAGGAATGCAACAGGAATGTAGTCATATTGAGAGAATATAAAGTCATGCTTGCTTTATCCATGCCCCATCATAATTCCTTACTTACACATATTTTTAAATAAGTAATTTATTGAGAATTTCATACATGCATATAAGGTGTCTTGATCAAATCCATGTCCACTCCCTCCCCTCCAACTCCTCCCACATCTCCACATCACTTTTTTCTGATAACTTAATGTACTCATTCTTCTTCTTTGATTTATTTATTTTTTAAAGGGGCTCTTGGCTACTCTAACATTCCCCCTTCTGAAGAGGTAACCCTAAAATCTTTTAAGGATTAGATAAAGGTTTCCAAGTATTTTCAACATTTTTGGCCTTTGGATATGTTGCTAACAGGCCCAAGGACCTTGTGAGTTTTAGCCAAGAAACTGGCTACTTCTTTTGGGATCTTTTTACCCTAACTGCCTGGCCAATCAATTCCTGCCTCCTATTCTTATCACACCATCTTCTGAAGAGGTTACCCAATTTGCCAACAGGGAATTGGGATGCAGACTGCTCTGGCTTCTTCCATGCTGAACAGGGACGCAGTGGGGAGCAATTGGAGTACCCCTTCAGTGGGTCTATCTAAAAGACTCCCAAATTGCATAACTCTTATCTTGAGGAAGAAAAAAAAAAAGACCTTGAATCGTGAATAGAAGATGTGAAGGAAAAGCAAAGGCAAGAGTAATTAGCATTATGAGTTCTAGACAGGGAACTAGAAGAAGTCAGAACAGTGCAATTTTCAAATGTTCATCTGAGAGTCCACTGGAGTTTCTTGACAAGGGCTCCCAAAAGCATCCCTCTATTGGGTTCTTCCTCATTTTTCTTTTGTTTCCCAAGGCTGGACTCTAGAGTGATAGATTCAGAATTTGCTTTCAGGTATTTTGATAGCTCTTCGAGTGGTTAGAATCAGTGTCAGTTCCTTCTCAAAGGCTTCTACATGGGGGAGAAAATAAATTTATCCAACATTTTAGAACAATAGCTGGTTGTCTCCCTTAGCTACAGGTGGGCACTACAGTATTGCAGACCAAGATTTGAAGTCTTACATCTGGGCAGCACTTTCTGGTTAGGAACAAAATCATCAATGAGAAATAATTGTCTAAATAACTTTTTATGTAGACTTAAGCCTAATGTCTGGGAAGTGTAAGCCCTTGAACTCTTAAATATACTGATCACTTTACTCTTTGTTTATACTTTCCTTCTGGGTGTTTTAAGACCATACACTTGGCCCAAATAAATCAATTAATTTTCATACTTAAGGTCGTTTGAGGATCTGTTCCTCAGGGTTCACATGGGCTTGGGAGGAGCTCCTGGCTCCTTTCTTTTACAAGTTCCATATATGTGAAGGTAAGTCAAAGATCCTGCTCGACCATGTCTGGCTTCACTTGGAAGCATGAATGAGATGTTTCCTCTGAGTTGACCCTCCTCTTTGGAGACCAGACACTGGTTCAAGTCCACCTCGTGGGGTCTCCATGGTCTCCCTGAACAAAAGGACAGGTGACTCACCCACCACAGTTACAGGATATTTGGGAGATGTTCCATAGGTTCCTGGAACTTAGTCGACCTTGGAGGGCAAGGGGCAAAAACTGTCCTTTAAGTCCTTCTGACCACATTAGTATAGGCCTCAAAGTATGGCTATTAAACATCCAAGAAGGTAAGTTCCACCAGTCTGGTACTTTTAATTACCATGTGCTATGTAGATAAAACTTGGGTAAAAAAAATCAGATATTCTCAGATAAACATTGACTAGATATATATATATTTTGTTCCTTAAACTAATTGACTAAACTATGACCATAGAAATTTTAAGATTATGTGTATATTATTTTTGTCTCATCCTTTATATATCATAACAAACCTAAATAGATCTTCATCACTCGCTTAGGCTTTCTCATTTTTTTCTATCTATTTTGGAAAATATTTTCATTCCCATATCCTTTTAACATCTTACATTCTCATTTTCTTTTTTTAAAAAAAATAATTATGAGACATAATAGCACTAAAAAATGAATTTTCCATTGGTTGTGAAACGTCTTTTCCTGGGGATGCTAAGCAATGCTTATTCCTTTTTAATTTTCTAGTGTCAAGCCAATGTTTCATTAAAGTTTACTGGGGAACCAATGAGTTTACTGAGCTTGCTTACCTAGATAACTGAGGGGTTGCTGAGGTGTATTTATAACCTGAGGGTATGTACACTAGATAGCCTTCACCCAGCATGGGTCATGCCTTCTCTTCCTAGCCTTCTCCAGACTGTATACTTTAGCCCTCCCCAAATCCAAGAGGTCATGTGTGATTAGGTCAAATTACACACAGTTGTCTGGGAAGAGTGGCTGGATAATGCAGTGAGGATGCAATGACACTGCTTGTTGAGCACAACCGTCAACAAGCCCAATTGTGACAATGTTTAGAGATCAGGTTCAGGTGAAGTCGTGATGATGGTAGTTATTTCTTGCTTCTAGAAGGGACTGCTGTATAGCATCATCTTATTAAAGGGACATGGAATTTAAAAGGATTTGGTGCTAGCATCCACATATGAAGGAGAACATATGTTGTTTGTTTTTCTGAGTCTGTGTTACTTCACTTAGTATAACAGTTTCTAGATTCATCCATTTACCTGCAAATTTCATTATTTCATCTTTCTTTACTGCTGAGTAAAACTCCATCGTATAAATGAACCACATTTTCATTATCCATACATCAATTGAGGGACACTTAGGTTGCTTCCATCTCTTAGCTATTGTGAAAAGAGCAGCAACAAACATGGATGTACAAGTGTCTCTACAGTAACAAGTGTCTCTACAATAGGATGAGTCCTTTGGGTATATACTAAGGAGTGGTATAGCTGGGTCATATGGTAGGTTCATTTGTAGTTTTTTAAAGAGTTGTCCACACTGTTTTCCATAGGGGTTGCACGAGTTTGCAATCCCACCAGCAGTGAATGAGCGTTCCCCTTTCTCCACATCCTCTCCAGCATTTGGTATCATTTGTTCCCTTGATCCTAGGCAGTCTGATTGGGGTAAGGTGATACCTTAGGGTGGTTTTAATTTGCATTTCCCTGATTCTTAGTTTGGTTTCTCAATTCTTTGTTTTTTGAGTTCTTTATATGTTCTGGATGTTAAACTTTTGTCAGATGTGGACATGACATCTTTTTGCCCTTAGGTAGATAGACTGAGGAGAGAGACATCTGCCCCAGTCTTCTAATTGGGAAGGGTCAGCTTCCAAGTATGACCAAGTACAATAACTACCCTAGTTAATATGTTGACACTGAACAGTTGTAAAGTTTTTCTAAGCCCACAGAATTTGCACATAGCCTCATTAGCAAAGACAACTTCCATGTTCCCACTGATCTCCAAGTCTGTCCCATTTCTTTTCATTTAACATAATGTGCAGGGCCTCAGAAGCAAGCCAAAACCCAAAACCAGGGCCTAGAATTAGGCAGTCAGTTCTCCCATTAGTTTGTCATTCTTGTTGAATCAAGTCTAATTTCCAAACTGAAATATATTATGTATTCTCATTATTTATCCTGTCTATAATAGACCTAGTTGCCAAGAACATGCTAAATGCTAAATGCTTCTTCATTTCTCTAGCTTTAAAAAATTATTTAGAGGATACTTTATTAGTTTCTATGATCAAACCCATGTAAATAAAAACATGTGAAACACATGTCATCCTTGCTTGGGGCCTTGCTAATCTTCTCCGCGTCATTCAGGCTTTAGTACACGTGCTGACAGACGAGCACTCTAGCACGGCTTCCACCAGTGTCCTCAGGACAATCAAAACCTCAAAACAAAACAAACAAAAATTTATTTCCCCTGACTTGAATTATTATTTTTTGTTCTTAAGGTTTACCAATAAATATATAACTCCATAGGTAAATAGGAGCAATAGTAATTTCCGCAAAAGTTTTACTCTTCTTGTTTTTTTTTTAAATCTTGCAATGGCAGTTACCTGCACTTCTTTAAACTTGTATTTTATAAATACATCTGCCTGCCTGGTAAATCAGATTTAATAAAAAGATCTGTTAAATACTGGGTAGATGAAACTCTTCTTCTATAAATCATTATTTCAAATGTGTCATCATAATTTTCAGCTGGCCAATTAATTAAAATCCATATAACAGCAACCATTCAGTCTAGCAGTCCCATGAAAGATGGCCACCCTCACAATCTTAATAATACTTCTACGCTTTCAGCATGTCATGGCCTGACCATGAAATCTAACTTGGCAGATAATGGAAGTGAATTATTAATGCAAACCAACCTATGCCCAGACCAGGGTTTCATATTTTTGTATGTGTTCATTTGGCACAGTGTTACACTTTTTCAGTCTGTCTTACAGCAATTCTACTTTGGAAACTATTTCTCTTGGCAATACTTTTTTTAAAGTGCTGAGAACTTAGTTTATTCCATATCCTTAAAGACCTCCTCAACCAGCCTCAATGTTACAGCAAATATTTCTAAAAGTCACTTAGTACTTCAAGTACTTCAGTTTTTGCAGTTTGAACTACAGACTTTTGAAACAGGCTGTAAATGAGAATGAAATGCATAAGGAAGGAAAAAGAGAATCCAGTTACATCTACCTGCACAGCTCAGCTGCACACCAAGTAACAATAAACACGCATTCTTAAGTCACAGCATTTCACTGGAAGTGGTGCAGAACTTGTGTATTTTAACAACTTTTTACAGTAGTAACCACTACAACATTTATTTTACTTTTAAAAAGAAATCCAGAGGAGGTTCATAATTTAAACTAAAGGGTCTTTCAGCCTTGAAGACAAAAAGCACTTCTGCTTAGCACTTGAGGAATAATGTGGGATGTGTACAGGTGGATTAAGAGGGCCAGACTCATGATAGTTTGTCTTTGGCAAATCCAAAAACATTGAGTCCTTTCCTTGTTGCAATCATTTATTACCCAGCAAATAAAGCCTGGATTCTTGCTCCTCAGACACAGTGGTGGTCCGCAGCTTATGATTTACCATGTCTGCTCTAAAATGTACAACACAGACTCTTATAAATATTCTTGATCATATACAGGTATATACCTCTGATGATATTTTAGGTCTGATTTACTTTTGTGCCAGACTAAACCCAGAGAGTTTTGGTCAGCTTCACACATTCTCTCTCCAATGGGATGCTCAAAACATATATTAGAAGGCATTTTATATTAAACAATATATTTAAACATATATAGAAAAGGCAGCTCGGGTTTTATTGGGTTAGAAATGTGATACTCATTTTTCCTCTTAGAAGGGACTGTTTTTAAGGCTTAGAATCATTACACCCCAAACACATTTTAGAGATCACTCTATTCTAAATGACACATGTGTGGAAATAAATGGTGAAAGTCTCTCGCGGAGTACTCAGTGTTGGTAATTAGATATTTCTTTTCCCCCTCAGGGGGGATCATCACCATCCCCAAGTCTGAATATTTTAGAAGAACACAGAAAATATATAGTATTAATAAGAAAGGCTTCAATGTGGATGGAAGTTTGAACATAGCAGTTTAGAAGTCCTGGTTCCTAAGAGCATAATTACCACTTCAAATCTATATTACATTCTCTGCATTCAACTACAAACGCAACTAGAAGTGTTGTTGCATGTACAACACACCCAAGGATGCAGCGTATGTATAACCATCAAAGGCTCCAGTTGTTGAAAACTGACACCCTAGTTAGCTGGGACAATATAATTATTTCAATGAGATATATGTAAATTCCTTAAATATATACAGTGGCATGCGTTCACACAATAAATGAAGATACAAATGCATTCACTTATGCTTATCTCTCTCAGCAGGGATGAGTTACAAATCCATTACAGTTTGGCATTGCTGACAAGTTTACATTCAAAGAAAACTATTCTGTAATGAAAAGCAGAGAAGTATGAAAAATCTAGTAAAGAGTCATTTTTTTAAACCTGCATGAAGATAATGGAAAACTAAACATCTAGCAAAATATCATAAAATAATCAATATGGGCCGGGTGTGGTGGCGCACACCTTTAATTCCAGCTCTCGGGGTTGGGGGGCAGAGGCAGGCGGATCTCTGTGAGTTCGAGGCCAGCCTGGTCTCCATGGTGAATCCAGGACAGCTGGGGCTACAGGGAGACCCTGTCTCAAAAAGACCAAAAATAAAACCAATATGGAAAAGATGAACAAAGCCACTCCCAGGTATCCTGTACTGATTCCTATACTGATAAAACGTTTGGCTTTCTGGTTCTCTGGGCCTAAAGTTATGCTGCCAAGAATGTCAACCAATAACCACAAGTGGCAATTGAATACATAAAATATGGCTTGAAACATGGCTAATCTGAATTAAAATGCCAGTCTTAATACTGCAGACAAAATGTAAAATACTTCATTCATATTTAAATTGATTACATGTTATGTCAAAAGTTTGAGTTATGTTAAGGGAAATATATTATTAAAATCAATTTCATCTGTTTCTACTTCTTAATGTCTACTCAAAAACTAAATTTACAAATTGGCAGTTTTTGTTATAGTTCTACTGGGCAAACTTGGCCCAAAGGATAAAGTCACAGAATATGAAAACTGATTACAGACCATGTTGTCCAACACCCCACATTTGACAGGCAAGGAAAATGAAGCTTAGATAGATTGCGTGGTGGGCTCTGAACTGACCCATAATCAGTTGTGGATTCTATTAGAGGCCAGCGTCTGAATATAACGTCAGTTTTCCTTCCTTGAGAGTACCATAAAGGAGAGATGACTTATCTCAATAACCACACTCAAAGTACTTTATTTTCAGGCAATTGCAGAAAAATCCTTATCTCATCCTTTGAGATGTAAGAACCTTTCAGTTCGACTTACTTACAGTCACCTACGCAATCATTTTCCTTCCCCTCCTGATCTTGGTAACGGACTCCTCTCCCAGACAAGCTATCTACGTACTGCGAAAATTGTATGTATTTTAACAAAGGTTTTAGATTCATGCCATAAACTGATTTTTAAGTGTCCATCAATGGATAAATGACTAAAGAAAATGTGTTATATATTCACAGTGAAACACTAATTTAGCCATAAAAAGAATGAAATCCTGTCATTTGTGTTAACATGGATAGAACTGAAGATGATCATGGTTAATGGACAAACCAACTTAAAATAAACTTTAAATTTTTCCTTAAAACATAGGAGAGATGAAATCATTTCTTCACATGAAGTCCGGTTTTCTCTTGCAGAAATTCTCTATCCTCTTTTCTTATCCCTCTCCAATTCCTTTCTGCTATCTGACCTCCTGTACACAATAGGCTTCTCTCTTCTCCAGCCATTGCTTCTTTAACAGAGTAAATGTTAGTTTTTATTGTTATTACCATGATATCAAGTTTAAGTTTACATGGTAATGTCTATTCCTACTGTCTGAGAGTTCAATTCTGACACTAAATGGTAAGAATTAAAAAACCTCTCTGACTCTGAGGATTTCAGCTTTCATCATGGCTTTGGATACCTTGTCCAAGGGGAAAATAGACAACTGTAGTCTTCTTTTTTAAAAAGGGGGAATCTGGACCCACTTTGTGTTCAATATATAACACAATTAAACAGCTTTCTTTTCTGAAATCCAGTTCATAAATTCTGATAGGCTACACAATCTGACTCTCCAAGTGTGCAGATTTCTCTAAATATATTTAAGTCATGTAAATCCTGCTACCAAAGAACATCTGGAGAGATTGGTATCCCCTAGAACATATTTGGAGAAACTCTGAACCATGGAAATTTGTTGTAAGAGACTATTACAAATCATATATCATCTTTCACCTTTATATTACTGCAAAGAAGTATCAATTAATTTAGCCAATTTATCCAACAAACTAATTAGCTTGCTAAAGACTACATTGTGCCCTCCTCCTGCCAATCCATATATTATATATGAAATACTTAACCCCTCAGTATGACTCTCTTTGTAGATAGTGCCTTTAAAGAAGTGATTAAGGTTAAATGAGGTCATACTATAGGACTATAATCTGATAACACTGATGTCTTTGTAAAAAGAGGAAGAAATGCCTCAGATCGTTCTCTCTAAGACTCATTTGAGGACACAACAAGAGAGTGGAAATTGATAAGCCAGGATGAGAGATTCCACCATAAATGAACTCTGCCAGATCTTTGGACTTCTAGCCTCTTCCAGAACTAGGGGAGCAAAAATTTCTCTTGAAGTCATGCAGTCTATGGCCTTTGTCTAGCAGCTCTAAGCCCAAGGCCTAGTTCCTCCATGTTTCAGCTGATGTAGAGTGAACTGAAGGCATAGTCCCTGGTCACGAGCACTTTGCCTTCTGGATCAAGAGCACTGTGGGAAATGCTTAACAGTCTTCTGGTAGTACACTAGTCCGTTTCTTGACTTCTGATCAGCAGTCCTAGCCTCTATCTCTCATTTTCGTTATGGAGGACATTCAAATTGTTTTGTAAATCTTTACCTGAGCAATGGGCCAGTTGGCTTCCTTGCCTCTCATTTTCTGGATTCAACTGGAAACCTAGGAGTCCAGTTCTGGGTCCTTTTACCCTTGAAATGGAGTTGCCATGGAGGCAGTGAGGCAGACACTTTCAGGCTCTCCTTTAACTGGAGCCTGAAATGCCCTTCATTTTCTCAACACTGTCTGCATTAGCCACACTGTAAGAGCCCTCTATTCATCGAATCTCCAGGGGAAAAAAGCCAATCTGAAGCCAATCGTATCTACCACATCCTGTGGAGGCAGTCTTCTCTAACTAGCTCAGACACATGGTTTTGATGACCAGGTATCGTCTATTCCTAACTCCTTTAAATTCACTCAAAAAGAGGAAGAGTTTGACTTGTAAAAAACAAAAAATGTAATTGCAACATATGCCAATAGCCAGTTATATGCAATCTCATGAAAATTCTCATGAAAACGATTTAAGCTGATGTTAAAACTGATTGAGAATATTGAAAAATTATACAACTCACAGAATTTAGATCTGCTCATCAGTTATATAATGCCCACTACTTTTCAACACCTTTTCAGAATTGTCACCCACATCCCATTTTCAAATACAAATCCTTTCTGAACCAGCACACAGGATCTGTCTATTACACTAGCCGTGTGGTTGAAGAAGATGAAACACAGGCACATAGAAGGATCCACTCAGCAAAGTCTTTTTTCTAAATATATGTGCAAGAAACAATGTAAATATGTTAACAGTAAAACTATTTAATTGCTAAGAGGATCTAGTGTGGACCAACATAGCAACTTTAAAAAGGCACATGTATGCTATGAACCTATTTCCTCATCCTCAAAATTAAGGGAACGATTATTTTACCTATAAAGTGTCCCTAAATACCATTATTAAACAAATATTTTTCCTTATTACTTAAACTGTAACCCTGTCTTTAAAATTTCATCCCCTGTTATATTTTGGAATTCTACATTTTAGGTATTCATGATACGTTAAGAAAGCAGGCTAGTTCTAATTAAATTTCAAAGACTGCAAAACTTTCCAGGTGAGCTATATTTTTTTTAAAAAACTTAAATAGCAAGAAAAATAAAACAATGCCAGCTGTATGCTATTATTTTCTGTTTAGGAAAAAGATAAAGCCAGGAGGCAGGAAGGACTGAGACCAAGATTTATCCAAATAAAATGTGTGTGCCTATATTTTAAACTTTTTTAAAAATTGTGGTGGAATAAAGAGGGGGAAACATTGGTGAAGAAATATATAATTTCAGCTAGGGAGAATAAATGCAAGAGATCTCTTCTACAATAGGGTGACATAAGAGCTTATAAGAGAGTGAATATTATGTGCTCTCAACACAAAATATTAGCTGTAAGGTAAAACATTTATTAATTAGTCAAAACTGACCATTCCAACACACACACACACACACACACACACACACACACACAGAGCTAGCCTTGTGATTAGGTAAGATCTTGAATATAGTACCAACAGAGTAAAATTATGCTGTTCAAGATCTATCTATTGATCTTAATCTTTGGTCTCCACTGAATATACTCAGAACCTAGGGAAAGTGGCCTATGGGCCTAGGCTTTCTGTGTGGGCTCCTAGTATCTACATACCAGAGTCCTGGATGCAGGACTCAAAGCAGTAAGGTTATGGCTCCTGAGTTCTGCTGTAAGTAACAGAGAGGGAAACTTTGACTGCTCAAGTGAATGATAAGTCTCAGGAAACCTGTCCTGCATCAGCAATTCCAGTCAGTGAAGCAGGAAAAGTTATGATAGAAGCACAAACAAATCTACTTATTGTGGAAAAACATCTCCTGAGGGCCAGATTCTGGTCCATTCTGCACAATGTTTTTTTACTTCTAATACCTACCCTAGGCTGACTTTTGTGGTAAAGCATGGTTGGCCACCATGAGTTCAAGAAGAAGAGTGAAGGAATGCTTTCCGAAAATCCACTCGATTCTGACTTTGTTCCTTATGGCACTGTCTATGAGAAACCTTGACAGTCTCTAACCCAACTACATTTTTTAGTTTGTGTTAAGGCTACCTGAAATATTATCTTCATGGTTCCCAAGCTTCTGGATTTTACAGACCACTAAATTTTGGTTTAAACCTCGAAAAATAACTTCATTTTAACAAACAAGAAAAAAATTTAAGTTATCATCATCTATTTTCACCTTTACCTCATAAGAGAATTTTTAATAGCACAGAAGTAGATAGGACAAAATTTGAATAACGACACATCTTCAAACTGAAGTTAACATTAGCTTTATGAAAATATAGTTTTTATTACTTTTCACAAGTGAAAAGTTATGATGGGAAGGGATAGAAGTGAGGCCCTACACTCTTCCCGTAACCCTGCTCCGTCAGGTCACCGTGCCTTTTTCTCGTGTTAGTTCTATTATAGAAGCAAGCACGTGGTACCAGTATTCATATGTGCATGCCCTCACTCAATAAGGACAGAGATGATTGCACAGTACTTCCTGGACATCATTCATGAGTGCATGAATGAATAAGGAACAACGCAAAGGAACGAAGGAATGAAGAGATGAATTTTAAGCACACTAAACATACTTCCATTTCCTTTATTAGCTTGTTCTCCCACGGTAGAAACAAATGACTGATTGAGCCTGATCTTCATACTTGGCTGAGAGTCAATTTTGATCTCGTATGGCTACATAGCAGAATATACACACAAACAACCAGAATTAATTCAGAGATTCTGATACAGACTTGCGTTCTCTGGAGATTTCATCAGCTGAGGCTACATTTAAGAACCCCACAATATTATACCCCATATGGACTCATTTTTGCTCATATTTTAGGTAGGACTGAATGAATTGCAGGGTAACTTGGACCAGTTCATCGTTGTTGTCGTCATCGTTGTCGTCGTTGTTGTTTTTAAAAGAGAATGTCAGAGGGCTGGGACAATCACTCAATCACTAGAGTGCTTTGCCCTACAAGCACTAAGACCAAGCTTGATTCCCAGCACCCACATAAAAAGCCAGGTATGACGACACTTGTTTGTGCAATCCCAGTACCAGAGAGGTTGAGACAGAAGGATCCCTCACAGGCCTATGGCCAGTCTAATGTAATCAGTGAGCTCCAGCCAAGTAAGAGATCCTGTCTCACAGGAGAGGGATGGACACCTGTGGTTGTCCCCTGGTTTCTACATGTGTGCTTACATACACATGTACCCCCTCACACACACACACACACACACACACACACACACACACACACACTCAACAACTGTTTTCTCCCTTTCAGTTCTTATTGATGCAGACACTAAAGCAAGAAATACCCCCAATTTGGAAGCAAGGGAAGGGATCATCTATTATTGGCTCTTGCTAAAGGTTCTTGTACTTACAAATTTTATGACTATAGTTTCTGTGCACAAATTCCTCAAAGGTGGAACTCTTCTAAATTTGATTACCGTGTTATCAAATGCAAATGTCTGCATAAATAAGTTGCAGGATTTACATGCTGAGAAAGCAAAAGAAACTTGAGTAGAAGCAAGTTGCAGGTCAAAGAAGTCAAGGTCTAAATGTGTTCCATTGTTTTTCAGAGCCTTGAAGCTCAAACTGACAATTGGGAATTGTGTGCCACAATGATTAAGGGTAAAAACAAAACAAGAACAAACAGTACAAAAAGGCGTGTCATGAAAATAAATGTCCTCTATTTTTATTTAGTCCAAAAAAGTGTAATCTTAAGGGAAATGACCACGCCCCGCTCTGTTCTTAGTCCCTGGGTTGTCATGCTTCAGGTATGAAGAGTGTGATATTCAATACTTCTCACGCGCTTGGGTATTTCCAGAACATTTGATCTGGATACTCATCTCTCATCAAGTGTAGGCCACACAGTGTTCTTTGGATCCTTCAATGATGGTGTGGAATTTGATTTTTATCATTTTGCTAATCTTCTGTCGCCTCCACCTATTGAAGGTTTGCAGGTATTAGTTGCCTATATCACGGTCGTGTCTAAATGCTGTTTTGATTATCAAGGGTTGAATGTCAGAAAATATTTAGTTAACAATAACAAGATAGCCTATAAACACCAATCAGCACTATGCTGAACTGTAAGGTGCTTCTTAGTCATCAACTTTTGAATTTCATATAAATATGGCAGGGTTTGGGGCCGGGGGTTACTTGGTAAATATCAGCCTGGGCTACATAACAAACATTGCATTCGTGTTTTCCTTCTATGTTGTTCATGGGAATGAAACTGGCATAAAACGTTGCTAAATTGAGTTATAAGGTGTGTAAAGTTGGAAAGGGAGATGACAGTGGAAAAATCAAGGGAGAAAAAAGCAGGATGTGAAAGTTTATGTGGTTAGTTCCAAGCTGAAAAATGTGAATTACTGTGCAGTTAAATTATATTCAATATATGACAAAAATAACAGAAAAAAAATGTAATAATTTATCTTAAAACATGAGCAAGTGGCTTAAAGGGTTAGTACTGTCTATGGACAGAAACAAATTTTGGAACGAAGTCCCTCACCATGAAACTTTTCTCGGTGTAAGAGCATATATTTCAAACACAAGTTGAGCATTCCTATTAACAAATTCAAAATATGAAATTCTCCAAAATATGAACTTTTTAGCACCAACATGATGCCATAGGTAGACAATTCTACCCCAATGACTCACCTCGTGTGGTGAGTTGAGCTCCAATTGCAGGCACACTAAAAAAATCATGTAAAATGACCTCTGGAACAAGTGTAGGAGATGGGTATGAAGAAATAAGTTTTGTGTTTAGAATTGAATCTCATCACAATGTATCTCTAATATTTGCAAACGTTCCAAAGTTTTTTTTTTTAATCTGAAATCTTCAACAATTTTGATCCCAAGTATTTCAGAGGAGGGATATTTAACTTGTATTATGTTTGGTGTAAAGTGGAAAGGGGAAATAGAAATCTGTCAGTTTGGAAACTATCATACTAAAAGAAAATTTTATTTAGAAATATTTACTAACACTGATTCTAATGACTCCAGCAGCTATCAAAATACCTGAAAGCAAATCCTGAATCCATCACTATCGAGTCCAGCCTTGGCAGACAGAAGAAAAATGAGGAAGAACTCAATAGAATGATGCTTTTGGGAGCTCTCGTCAAGAAATTCCAAAGGACTCTCATATGAACATTTGAAAATTACCCTGTTCTGACTTTTTTCTAGTTCCCTGTCTAGAACTTGTAATGTTAATTACTCTTGCCTTTACTTCTCCTTCACATCTCCTATTCACCAGTCAAGGATTTTCTTTTCCCTAACTACAGCTAAGAGTTATGCAATTTTGGGAGTCTTTTAGACAGACCCACTGAAGGGGTACTCCAATTGCCTCATCCTGCATCCCTGTTCAGCATGGAAGAAGCCAGAGAAGTCTGCATCCCTATTCCCTATTGGAAACTTTGGTGACCTCTTTAGAGGAATGTGTGATAAGAATAGGAGGTAGGAATTGGCTAGACTGTTAGGGTAAAAAGACCCCAAAGAAAAGTAGCCAGTTTCTTAGATAAAACTCACAATGTCCTTTGGCCTCTTAGCAATATACTCCATTCCAAAGACCAAAAACAATGAAAATATTTGGGAGCTTTTATCTAATCCTTAAAAGATTTTAGGGTTACCTCTTCAGAGGGGGGAATGTTAGAGTAGCCAAAAAACCCATAAAATAAATAAAAGAAGAAAAAGGAGTACATGAAATTACCAGAAAAAAAGTGATGGGGAGATATGAGAGGAGCTGGAAGGGAGGGAGTAGGCATGGATTTGATCAAGACACCTTATATGCATGTATGAAATTCTCAATAAATTATTTATTTTAAAAAAAGAAATATTTGCTGGGCATGGTGGTGCACGCCTTTAATCCCAGCACTCAGGAGGCAGAGACAGGTGGATCTCAGTGAGTTCAAGGCCAGCCTGGTCTACATAGTGAGTTCCAGGACAGCTGGGGCTACTGTCTCATAAAAGACCGAAAAAAAAATTTACTCACAATATATGTATTCAACTCTTTTATGGTTCAAAAGTAAAATTAGTTAAGTATGTAACATGATTTAGCAGATGTCATGTGCCAGACTTCGATACAGGAAAAACAGTGAAGCATTTGACTCCCATTGCCTACTAGGCACTACTACACAATGTATATTTTTTTTCAATACCGTTTTGATTTTATTTGGCTTCTACATTGTGTTTAAAATTGGAGACTCAAAGGTGAACACAATACGATTCTGTAGAACTACACTACCATTCTGGTGTCCAGAACCAAACTCATCATCCTATCCTGTCTACACCCCATTTTTATTAGCTCCCCCAGTCTTGTAGCTGAGACCTAATGTCTGTCTTGATACAGAATCTGAAATAAAAGCTTTTCTGATCTGTTGCATCCATTCCACCTTATGTTTCTTCTCCAACATCCTTTATAACAATTTTCTCCTTCTTTCAGGGCATCTTCACCTGCTATCTCTCTCTTCTAACCCATCCTACACAGCCCTTCCTTAGTATAAGAATGTTTCTACTGAAAACTTTCCATTTATCTTTATTCATGAGAAGTTAAGGCCTGAAATCTTCAGCTTGGCCTCTCAAGACTCTGCTGACATGGGTCCAACATAGTTTCTACTGTTTTATCTTTAAAAACATTATTATTATTATTACTCTTATTAATTCATTTTTTGAGACAGAATCTCCCTGTAGCCATAGCTGACCTGGAACTCGCTATGTAGACCAGGCTCATGAAGATCTGCCTGTGTCTATCTCCCAGGTGCTGGGATTAAAGGTGTGTTCCACCATGCCTGGCTCTGCATTATTTTATTTTTAATTGACAAAACTGTATATATTTATCATGTATAACATAACATCCTAAAAAATCTCAAGAAATCATTATTCAGCATGAAGACCATTGTGAATAACAATTCCTCATATTGTGACAATAACTAGCAGAGTAGATCTTAAGTGATTTCAAAACGAAAGTTATATAAAGTGATATATTACTTGCTCAGCTTGACTGAGGCACCCCAGCACCCTCTGACCCTCACTGGTCATTTTCTTCCACTCTTCCATGCTTCTCTTCATCTTCTTTGTTCCAGCAACAACTCTATTGGCTACTGTTCTCTGGAAGCACAAATTCTAGGTCCCCTTTAAGCCCCAGAATAGGAATGACCATTTCTAGGATATTTGGCCAGAGATCCTCCATTAAAACTAATGAGTACCATTATATCTGCATACGGCACTAAGAAAAAGATCCTGGGGCTGGAGAGATGGCTCAGCAGTTAAGAACACTGGTTGTTCTTGCAGAAGACCCGGGTACGAATCCCAGCACCCACATGGCAGCTAACAACTGTCCGTAACTCTAGTTCCAGGGGATCTGACATGCTCTTCTGACCTCCGTGGCATTGCATGACAATGGGTGCACTCACATATATGCAGGCAATACACGCATACACATAAAATAAAAATAATTTTTAAAAAAAGAACAATGATCCTTTCCACCCTGGGTTCAGGGCATTTTTGTACTTGCTTTATTGATCCTATTAATTTTTAAACCATCTGGAAGTTCTGTGATACCTCTTTGTATCCTCCTCAAAACTTGGCAAAGTGTAGACATTCAGTAAGTACTTACAAAGTGAAAGAAAAATTGACAAAATGAACAAAACTGAAAGTGACCAAAACAGAACACAGGAAAATTTACCTGAAAGGTAAAATCAACACGAGGAGACTGTGAAGCCAGCGTTGTTCAACGTTACAATAACTGTGCATGATGGCTGGCATTAGAGAGGAAACGTAATTCGTAAGTCCTTGAAACAATCTCCTGAAGGGATGACTGTTGTGTACTGATAATGTCCTGCTTGCTGACAAAAGAAAATTATCTCTTGAGCTGATACTGTAAGTTTACCTCATTTTTCACAAAAACAGTTTTCTACTCACACGGTAACAGTTTTCTGCAGAGGCACTGTGGGGACAAATCTCCACTATCATTTGAATGGTCTTCTCTTATATTTCTGGATTTTGTGATTTTTATCTACAGGCACTCTTGTCATTAATCATGAGTATTTTAACTGTAGACACATTAGAGATGACAAACTAAGATTAAAGATATATGATAAATGTAGCTTTAAAAACCCTTCTCTGCTTAATTTTTCATCTTTATCCATCAAAACTAGCACCCCTGGTAATGAATACTTAGCTCTCACTTGTTTTATTTCTAAGAGAGTGATCCATCTTATGGAAAGATATCTGTTAAACAACTTAGGAACAGTTGCCTGTGAGGGAGTACGGCACAGAAAACAGTTTGCACAAAAGGAAAAAAAAAGTGGGGAATGTTCAAATCCCAGCTTGGTCCTAGCCTTTGGTGCTGGTCAATAAACTTGGTACCAGATATAAACAAAACATTCCATTCAACATTATGTCAACCTTCAGCACAAAGGTCATCCATCACTGTACACTAATGTTCTGAGCACCTGTAAAATCTGATGTACATTCTTTCAGGTCATTTTTTCAACCTGGTGTCTGTCAGAGATACCCCCCACTATATGCACATTATTTATGTTGGGAGTAGCTTTCTAAATGTCACCCAAATGAATTAGCATCACGCTGAGCCTTGGAGTTAAGAGAGTCGCCATGTGCATTTATGTGTTTTCTCTCCCTGAATACTGACACATTTATATCCTTTCCCCGTCTGCTCTGGCTTTGGCAGAGATGCATAGTACAAGCAGTTTATTTTACTATGACATGGTGACAAAATAGAACTTTATTTATGTGAAGCTGGTTAAAAATGCCCTGGCCAAAAAATATGACACCAGTTAAGGAAATCTAATAAAATTTCTTGTAGAAATGGTGTAAAGTATAGAGTTTTATTTGGAACTTAATGAGCTTGGTAATGCACACTGTACCTTACTGTGTCTACCAAATAGCATCAGGCCAATGTTGCTTCATGTTTTTCCTTAAAGCCAGCTCAATCTCTGTTATTTTAATCCACCACTCTCAGCTTCCCAGCATTCGCTAATTCACCTATTTATTCTGTTAAAGTAAAAATATCACGTCTAGTTTTCATAAATGGAGAGGAGTCATATTCACATGCAACCTCAAGTCATTTTAATCAGTACCTATAGTTTCACTAAGGGTTCCAGCCACATTAACCCCAAAATCATAGGAATAGCTACCCAAGCTGAGGGAAAGAATAAAAAACAAAACAAAACTGAAGTTTTTGGTTCTATGAAGTATTTGTGCTAAATTTTTTATCATTAATAGTTGCTTTTTACAGTGACCAAATAAAAAAAACAAAAAAAAAAACCCCAAAAAACCACACCTTCATTTACAGATTATGTCAAATGAGCTGGCAATGGTAATAGTTGCAGTATGTGCAACTAATGCAGGAAGGGAGGGAGGGAGAGAGGGAGAAAAAATGCCCCAAACTTTAAATTCTCAGGCACCTCTAGCTCATCTCTCTGTATGCAAATAGCAATTAACTCAATGTTTTTCATCTAAATTTGAATTGGTTTTCCACAGTGCCACACTGAAAGGACAAATTCAGACTGAAATGATGCTGTCTATTTCCCAGAGCATTTTAGACTCTTCTCTTTGAAATGGCATCACAAAACTTTCTGTGGCACAAGAAAAGCCCACCTCATTGCCTTCGAGACATGGGGTGCGCCTCCCTGGTCATGATCCCTCTCACCTCCTCCGACTTCTGGTTTTTCCTTCACTGCTGGACCATGATGCTGCTAGCAAGGATACAGAGGCAGAGGCAGAAGCATTCCCTAGGCAGAACCTAGGAAACAAAAAGTGGCTTCCTCAGCTTCCACTAGCTGACACTACAAGTCAAAAAGCCTGACTATGGCTGGAACCTTGAGTTCAAGTCATGGCCCACTCTGTAACTATTAATGTGCTGTATAAATTTGGATAAGAAGTTTAGCATCCTCATGTGGCTTGAGAGCAGGGTGGGGGTACCATAGATGTTCTCTGTAGATACTTCTGCCCAACAGTTCTATCCCCTTAGAACCCCCTCCACAAATAATCACTGAGTCACAAAGTAGCCTTTATCAACTAAACAACTAAAATTAAACAGACCTCTCAACTTTGAGACATCAACTTCATTGTCTAAACAAAATTTAGCTATGAGTAGAAATTCAAATACAATTCCTGGTATAAATGGAACATTGGAACAGCAATATTTCTAATGATGAGAAACAAGTGCCTGCTAAATAATTTTCCCTTCATCTTACTTCATTATGCCCCCTGAGAATTAGCATTTGCATTTAAATTTTTGGCCAAATCTTTAAAGTGATTTTTTTAAATAGAACTTGCTTTTTAAAGTGTTGATTTATACAGAAGTTTCTTGTACTTCATTCTTGTGTTCATTTTTCTCTCTTAAGTAGATCAGAGTAAAATTCTAATGTTCCTATTGGAAGTGGTTGCAGTGTTGATAAATTTAAACATATATGACATAGGACATGTCTCAGTTATTTCTAAGCAGGAAATAAAGGAATAATATCTTCCAAAATTACGTTTTCAATGTTTACTTTTTCATAGCAATATAGATCACCTCCTGGTTAATAAAACAAACTTTAACAAATTTTGTTTTTGTTTTTAATTGTTTGAGAATTTCATACATGAATATAATGTTTGTTCAAATCCATTTCCCATCCCCCAAACTCACCCTATCCTCCCCACTACTTTTCCCTCTCAAGATTATATGCTCTTTAAAAGAAAAAACAAAATCACAGAGTCTACTTAGCGCTGTCTATATGTCCATGAGTGTAGAACCATCCCCTGGAGCATGGGTAGTCTCACAGGACCTGTATCCCTTCCCTACTGCAGCCATCAATTGCCAATAGCTTCTCAGTGAGGGGTGGGTCTTCATGAGCCCCTCCTTCATACCTGCTGAGACTTTTGTTTGTTTGATCTTGTGCAGGTCTTGTGCAGGCAGTCACAGCCACTGTGAGTTTATGTGTGTGCAAAGGGGCTGACATGTCCAAGTTCAGACACGAGGCCTTTATCATACATATGAACAAGCAAGCAAAGATATTTCAACTAAGTCATTCCAGGCCTACGTGCAGCAACCCCATCAGCAAGAAGCCTACTTTACCACCTCTGTCATCTCACATCACCTAACACCTGTGTACTACTCAGCACCAACAAAGTAACTACCATTCAGCGCCAACAGTTACTAAGCCCAACTCCCTAATCCAGCTAAGACCAACCATACTCACTCAGAAACACAGACAACTACAGCTCCAACAACATCCTATTTGTGCTTTATCTTATGAAATCAATATTTATTTCACATAAATAAAAATTAAGGTGAGCCTAAACAAACTATTTTTTTCCTTTCCTTTTAGGAATTTGAGGTATTAGATTCCTTGAAATTATTTCTGTCAGTTTGCATGTATTATGTTATATTAATTATATTTTATTTTAT
>NW_008338112.1:46341-55717 GCF_000622305.1 Nannospalax galili
GGATTCCCATATGATTCTTCTTGCAATGAACACCAAGCAAGTATCACCTCTAAAGAAGCTTTCTGAAATCATGGGTATAACAAGTTATTAACTTTTCATTATGGAAAATTACCTTGTTACCAAATGCCGAGGCCTTATCCAAATATGGGAGACTGACAGTCTCTACCTGCACAATCAGTTCACATGCCCACATACCTATGTACAAAGGGGTCCGAAGGAAGATGAAAAATGGGTGAAGTCACTTGGCTGTGAAAAGCTTACATGGGGCAGCCAAATAGCGGAATCAGGGCAGAATGGACAAGTCATTTGAAGAGAAACTCCAGAAACAAGACCATGTTCTACAATTGTCTTCAAAAGTCAGTTTCTTCATTAACATACTTCTTCAGGTCTGTTTATTTATTTAGTGCTTTGTTTTTGATATGTGTGCATGTAGAGTATGGGGGGGGGGATGAGTGTGTGTTCCTGCCATGGCACCCATGTGGAGGTTAGAGGACAACCTTGGGTGTCAGTTCTCTTTCTACTTTGTTAGAGGCAGGGTCTCTCTTGTTTGCAATGCAAACTCCAGATTAGCTGATCCATGAGCTTCAAAGGGATTGTCCTGTCTTTTCCTATCTCACCATGGGTGTGCTGGGATTACAGACATGTGCTACCACCTCTAACTTTCACATAGGTTCCAGGGTTCTAAACTAGGTCATCAGACTAGAGCAACAAGTGTTTTCATTTGCTGAGCCATCTCCCTGACCTCAAGAGTCTGTTTATTCTAAACTATCTTGCTAGACTGTGCGTATTGATCCTACGAGCTCCTATTTGAGCCTTTTAATTGCCCAGTATATAAATGTTTCTACCATACACAAACATGAAATGAAGAAAATGTTGACATACATATCTTATGGTTGCTTCAAATATCAGTTGAAAACGTCTTAAGAGTGAATGAAGATCATACGGCACATATTCAAGCAACTTTTATTTTTGGTGGGGGTTGCTGCCCTGCAGTTCCCCAAACTGCCACATTCTTCCATGACATGCACACCAAGGGCAGCTGCCACCTCCTCTGTCACCCTCAACTCTTTCCCTTCTTCCTCTCCTTAATCTCAAGATTATGTGAAGGAAAATGCAGCTGACTGACTGGACTTCTAGATCCGCAGTCCTTTCTTCGTATCTAACAATACTCACTTCAAGGACGGTCTCCTTTCTACCATTTCTAAAAAAAAAACCCTGCGAATCATCTTTAAGTACTCCAATTCCCATCATCCTGCACTGATACAGATGGAAAAGTGATGCCTCACCTGCTTTTGGAGTAAAAAAGATAAGGTCTCTAAATTGGAGCATGCCCAGTCTTTGCCATGTTTCCCAGGGCCTAAGGACTCAGAATAAAAGATGGGCTCCTCACAGAGCCAGGAAATGACTGAGGAAGGGCACTTTCTCAAGTCATCAAGTGGCCTGAGACACCTATAGAAAAAGATGAAAGGGAAGAAGGGAGACACATTTTTATTCAACTTGTCTTCAGATTGTTATTTGAATATCTTGAATCTAAATTTTACATCTTAGACCACAATTCTTGTCAATCCCCTGTAAACAGCTGGAAGATGATGGATATTTCTGTCTTTAGTAGCAATATCATTAGTTCTGGGGTGATGACTCAGTGAGTAAGGAAATTGCTGTGCAAGTGTGAGGAGCTGCTGGGCATAGTGGCACACATCTGTAACCCCAGTGCTCCCATGGCATGATGGGAGAATCCCTGGATGCTCTGTGCTAACTAGCCTGGCACATACAGCAGCAAATCACAAAACAAGTAGAAAATGAACAGCAACACCCAAGGCCGCCCTCTCACCTCCACATGTACACATGCATGACATATACACATCATACACATACACACATTCATCATACACTCATACAAAACAGTATGTAACCAGTGTCTCAGAATTTGTGTCTTTCTTATTATTAAGATGAGAGAACAGCCACACTCTGGAGTACAGATCACGGAGCTGGGAGCCAGGAGAAGCAGGCTGAAGTTCTGTTGCCACTTGCCCATCACACACTACTGTATGCCTGCTAGTTCAAAGATTCCTCATCTGTCCATTACGACAATACACTCTCTGCTCCTCTGCTGGACTGCTGAAATGAAGTGAGAAAGCCACAAAGGTCTATGCTGGAAAGGTCCCTGGGTGTGCCTTTTTTTAAAATAAAATCTCTTGGAATAAATCTAACCAAGAGAGGGAAAAAATCGTACAAGGAAATCTTTTAAGACACCAAAAAAAAAAAAAAAGAAATTGAAGAAGAGAACAGACGATCAATGATCTCCCAGTAATGAGAAAATTTTGCTTTCATAAAACTGAAGGAGCTACTTCTATATTTGGGGCTAATGGTAAGGGAGGAAAAGAAAAAGGGAACAGAACAGGCAGAGGCATGTTTTCAAGTCACAGTAAGATTTATACTTAAGCTTTTCTATTTCTCAAGTGTTTTTTAAATATAAATTTCTTATTTCATTTTTTGTTTTGTTTTCTATTTTTTGAGACAGGGTCTCATACGGTCCAGGCTAGCTTTGAACTTGCTTGTAGGTAGGGCTGGCTTTGAACTCTTAGTCTTCCTACCTCGGCCTCCAAAGTCCTGGGATTGCATGTGTGAGTCAGCACACAACCTCCTGTTTTACGCCGCAGTGCCTGCACTGGGCCAGTCTCTTGCACCTCGGTTCTGCTGGTCTTCGTCTCTACTCCATGCTTCACCCTGGTGCTCTTCCTTCCTCCCATTCTCGGAGTCTCTCTCCAAAGCTGACTGTACCATTATTCCCTGATTTTTTCTCTGCAGCTTACAGCAAATCTCTCTATCATGAGAAACATAAAAGCTGTGAACTGCAGTTATATGCATAGCCCTGTTTAGCAGCACCAAACATTAGTTATAGCCAAAACAAGCATTGAAGTCCATGAGAACACCTATCTAAACAGGCATAAACCCAGTCTCCAGCCATCCCCGGCATGGAGCCATGTTAATTAGATATAACTCTTGCTTTTTACCAGTCATCAGAACAAGGAAAGCTCCCACGGTGTAGAACACAGCAACTTTATTTTTCAAATGGAATTCTGATTAATTCTCATGTGGAATGCTGTTGCTACAGTGAGAAAACTAGTCATCTGTAGCTTCAGCTAGCCTTCCTCAGGCGTTTGGCTTTGGTTTTTCAATGAAGGACACCCAGGAACCACACTTCTGCACTGCTCTTATTTGCCTCTTTCACCTCCTCGTGTCGGCTCCCTCACCAGCCATAGCCTCAACCTTGTCCCACGAGCACCATCCACGTTCCATCGCGGCTGAGTCGGTCGTGAGCTCTCCACCTGACGCTCAAAGCTCCGGCAGTGTTGGGGAAGGTCAAAGCAAACCCAGGCCCTTCCACAGCTGTGAAACAATGTCTTACCAATGAATACTTTGCACATGAATATTACACCAGAAATAGAGGCACATTCCCTCTCTAGTGTTGGGAAGGTGAGGCGTATTCCCTGAACATTGACTCTAAACTCTTTGGAAATACCAGAAGCTACAGCACTTATAAGAAATGTCTTCAGGACTAACACAGTTCCTTCAAACTCTCCAAACAGAATTTTCTATTGCCCTGTTCTGACTTTTTTCTAGTTCCCTGTCTAGAACTTGTAATGCTAATTACTCTTGCCTTTACTTCTCCTTCACATCTCCTATTCACCTGTCAAGGACTTTCTTTACCCCCTACAGATAGGAGTTATGCAATTTGGGAGTCTTTTAGACAGACCCACTGAAGGGGTACTCCAATTGCCCCACCCTGTTCAGCATGGAAGAAGCCAGAGCGGTCTGCATCTTGATTCCCTATCTGCAAGTTGGGTAACCTCTTCAGAAGATGATAAGAATAGGAGGTAGGAATTGTCTAGGCAGTTAGGGTGAAAACACCCCAGAGAAAGGTAGCCAATTTCTTGGCTAAAACTCACAGTGTCCTTTGGCCTCTTAGCAACATACTCCATTGAAAAGGCCAAAAATGTCAAAAGTATTTGGGAGCTTTTATCTAATCCTTAAAAGATTTTAGGGTTACCTCTTCAGAGGAGGCAATGTTAGAGTAACCAAAGGCCCCATTAAAAACAAATAAATAAATAAATAAATAAATAAATAAATAAATAAGAAAAAAAGAAAGAAAGAAAAAGAGGATCTTATCAAAAAAGAAGTCTTCTCAAGAAATGTGAACCAACATTTTAGGACCAACTTCTCTTTTTCAACAGAATCTTTACAGAACTGTAGATAAGACTACAAGTCCTAGATCTAACTTGCTATTTACTATCCCTCAGAGTGATTGTATAATGAATTAATACATGTAAATAATTCAGTGTAGAGCTTGTTCCATAATATATGTTAAAATATCAGCTTTTACTAAGGAAAAAAGAATCTAAGAAACCAATGGAGGAAGCGGCATGAAACTTTTAAGACAGCACTGATGTTCAATGTGTCAAACTTGCAAGTATTCAACTTTTGAATATCTCTCATAAAGTTTGAGTATGCACGACAAAAAAAAAAGAAAAAAGTGCTCTACCACTGAGCTACAACAACAACAACAAAAAAAATAAAATAAAATAAATTTTTAAAAACTTTCCTTAAGAACAATAACGGGAGTGGAATTAGAGCCTCATGTCAGGCAATGAGCCTTGCCACCTCTTGGAAGTATTACAGCTCTAGCTATCATCACGGCCCCAGTCTGAGTTCCTCTCAATTGTCTGGAGAACTATAGTGACTCCCACGATGGCTCCTAATTCTCACTCTCTCTGACTACTCTTCCTGCCTCTCTCTATTCCACTGCCCAATCAGTGACCTCATGTATAAGTTCTTTATTATTGTTACCATACTTGTTCCTGACAACAAGGGTCCACACCATTCCCCAGCACAATGCAATCAGTATCACATTGAACTCAATTGATGAGGTATCTAGAAAACAACTAGAAAAGGCAGTTCACCAGATATGTTTCTAGAAAAGTATGCTTTTTCCATAAAATATTCTAGAAATGATTTGCTATTTTGATTCACAATAATAAAATATATAGCCCACTAGTCATTCTTGTCTGTTAAGGACATCGAAGTCTTTAGGGAAGTTAGACATATCAGATATAATGAAATTCATTTTTAGTATTTATAATTTTAGTTGTTTGCTTGATTCTAGAATTGGAGACAGAAGTAACAGACATATTTGCCAGAAATCTTCTTTTAGTAGTGGGGTAGAACTATTAATATAAATTAAAATATTTCATATTTTTGGCTGGAAAGTGATTGTGAGGCCTGAGTTGGCAACTTTTGAGTTCTTATTTTATTGTCCCATTATTTTGAGTCATTAATGAGGTTGAAAGTCAAAATACTGTGAAATATTTTCCACTTTCTTCTGGTTACAAAATAGCCCTCCTGTCCATAACAGCCTAGTATATAACCCCCCCACAGCATATTAAAGAGGTTAAAGAAACGATAAGTCAAAAAGCCATTAAGCTTATTCTGTTTTTAAAATGCCCCCCTTTTCCTGTTTTATTCCCTAAAGCCATGCAAAATGGTGCTTAGATCATGTGAACAGGGGGTAGAAAACAATCCCTGCCATAGAACAGTGACTCTGAGCAGCACGTTAGCAAAGAAGGTATTTATGGCTGATAGAGCAATGAGAAATTCTGTATTCTAAAATAATATTCATATTCATGCAGGAATCATAATAGCACTATCTTCCTTTTAGTACAAAGAGATACAAAACCATACACAGGATTGGGATTTAAGAAGACAACATCCATGACGAGAGAGGTCATTCTATTTGGTATTGTGAACCTTCTTGGTAGAAGGCAAAGTGTGATGCTTTCAAGGTGGAAAGTGGCGTCTGAAGCCTTTGATCTTTACCCTGTCCTTGCTCTGAACAACCAGAAGGAACCATAAGCAATAAGTTTTCATTGTGAAGACAGTTGCAACTGAAGCAGACACATGCTCAAGACTCGGCGAGAAGGGGTTTCCCTATCTACTCGGCCGTCCTCATCGTCCCACAATATCGTCTCCACATCTCCTTTGAAACCTTCTTCATAAACGGTACTTTTTGCTAATTTGAAAAGGTTATTCAATGCCTTTCTTTTCTGAGACTTCTTTTGCATATCGACAAACTCCTAGTCTGAATCCATAAAAACACAAATGGGTAAACATGTTAATAAATATAATTTTATTACTTTCTCATAAATATTATCAAGGACTAAAGGCGAATACCAAAAAGCGTTTCTAAATATGTACATCCTACTTCCCAAATCAATAGTTTATTTTTAATCAGCACGAAATTCCCGGTAACATTTATGCATAGTGGGGTATTTTTCTCTTTATGTGTGTTAATTTGCTCAGTAAACACTTTCTTTAGGGACCGTACAAAGCAGATCCCTCATGGATCTTCACAAATTCTTAATTCAGTGTGGCACACATGACTGGTCTCTGGTGAGAGCCATCACAGAATGCCTCCTTCAAGTGCTAATCTCGTGGGTGGAACAGTCAAGCCCTGGAATCAGGGGAGGCTTTGTAACCACATTAGAAAGCCATTTGCAGCCTTTGAACAAGTTACTTATATCCATGGGAAGCAGTTTCCTCAGTTATAAAACAGGAAGAATAATCCTGGGAATAACACACTAATGTGAGTAAATCTCTTAAAGATCCTCTTGTAAGAGGGGCAGTAAAAGGACAAAGTAGCGTTACTGGTGTGCTGTCAGCACTCAGACAATACATTCAGGTATTAAGCAAAAGTGACTATAAATATTAGTAGAATCAGTACTTGTACTATAATCACATAATTCCTGTTAGTGCGGGTACTTGGAACTACAATTTAGTATGAAATGTTACACATTTCAAAAAGATAAACTGACATATACATACCTACTCAGTTTACAAACTTGTTTGCCATGACAAATGTAAGAATTTTCTTAGATCCATTTCATCACTTTCATTCTGACTTGTATGATTAGGTCAATTTCTCTCTATCCATGTGGATTTTTATATAAACAGACTTTTCTGAGTAACTTAATGGTTTTAATGGTTTGCCTGGCCTCCAAATTTGTCTTTCAACTATCTAATCCATGGTCAGTTTTAATGGTTTGCAGTAACTTAAAGGTAACTGCAAAGGACATGGACCCACTGCCTGCCAGCTATGCTAACTTATTCTTTTCCCAAATATCTCTTAGCTATGCTTTCCCTTTGGAATCTCCAGAATTGATCATATCTGAGAGGCATTAAAAATTATCCTCATTGGTACTGATCTATGGACTACAGCTGTATTTTAATCAAAAGGCACCCTATTTCATATTATGTGCTCCATGACTTTCCACAAAAACATCATCAATTTACAATTCCACAGTTGTTATAATCTTTCCCACTCCACTAAATTTAGTCTTAGGGTTTTTGTTTGTTTTGTTTTGTTTTGTTTTGAAAATGCCTCTCCTTAACAGCAGTAAATCTTGGCTATGTTTTTATGGTTTAACATTCCTTTGAATTTTTTTTTTCATTTTAATTTTTATTTTGTGTATGCATGCATGTGCATGTGTGTAGGCCCACATGTGCCACAGTCCACATACGGAGGTCAGAAGACAACTTTGGGAAGCTGCTTCTCTTCTACCATGTGGGTTCTGGGGATTGAGCTTAGCATGCACCTTTCCCCACTGAGCAATCTTACTGGCCCAAAATTCAGTTTTTATTTTTATTACCAATTTTATATAAAAATTTAAGTTCTCAATTTTATCAAAAGACACATGTGATGGTCTGAATGACAATACCCTCCATAGGCTCCAAGTATTTGGACACTTAGTCCCCAGTTCATGGCTCTATATGGGGAGGGATATGGAATGTTTAGAAGTGTGGCCTTGCTGGAGAAAGCATGCCACTGAGGGGAGGCTTTGAGAGAACATAGCCTTGCCCACTTCCAATCTGTGCTTGCTTGAAGATGTGAGTGCTCACCTTTCTGCTCTGGCCACCTCTGCCGCCATGTCTCCCTACCATGATGGACACTAATTCCTCTGGAGCCGTAAGTCAGTAACTCTTCCTTTTCTAAGTTACCTTGGTCATGGTGTTTTATCACAGGAACAGAAAAGTAACTAATACAATACAGATCTTCTGAAACAGAGAATTCCTAACATTCCTAACATTCCTATTCTAAAACTTAAAGAGGCTCATTTTGTTTTCAAAATAGATACACATAAAGTATATAGATATACACAGACTTCCCAAAAACCTATACCATTCTTTTTTTTTCCAAATATATGGAACCTAAGTCACACATCTCTCTCTCTCTCTCTCTCTCTCTCTCTCTCTCTCAATATGACAACAGAAGTGGGACAACTTGGAAGAGAACTAGTGAAAGCTGGGACAGGAGCTGGTAATAAGTAGTGAATATGGACAAATTCATAACATAAGAACAAAAATATTATGAAACATCATTTTCTACAATAGTTACATACTACTAATTTTTAAATTTTTTTAAAAATTTTATGTGTATGCGTGTATTGCCTGCATGTATGTAAGGGCACCCATGTCTTACAATGCTCCAGGAATCAGAAGAGGGTGTTGGATTCCCTAGAACTGGAGTTACAGATTGTTGAGCCCTGGGAATCGAACCCAGGTCCTCTGCAAGAGCAGACAGTGCTTTTAACCAGACCCATACTATTAATTTTTAAATGCACTAAAAGTTAGAGACAAAATATAGCATTCCTATTTATTCCTATTAGAAATAAAAATAGACCATTCTGGGTCAAGTGCAACACTTCTTAGGAAGAAATATTTTGTTTCTGGGTTTATTACCTCCTCTCTCATCCCAATAGATTTTAGTTAAATTATGATCATGAGATTAAAAAAATAAATCACAGTCTGGAAAAGCGTCCAAATCATCTGATGCCAATTTGTAAACAAGCTTTGGGTTTGGGACTCCATACAACAGAAATAAGGGGAGGCTTGCAGATGGTAAGATTCACAAGCACCATGTGCACAGGTCACAGCCCTGTTGATGATCAACAGCTGATGCCGTTTTCAAGGCAGCTTCTCACCTCTTCTGTTTTCCTGAATCACATACTACCCCAAAAAAAGTATTTTAAGAAAAAAAATACTCCCAACAAAAAATAAAATAGAAAAGTGTATGTGCTACAGGGAGCTTTGCCATCAACACTGTGATCGCTCACTTTGTGAACAGCCCACCATTTGATGTGAACACGAAGGACCGCCAAGAAACATAGGTAGAGGTGTAGAACCCTGAGACCCTCTTCATTCACCCGCTACCCCCCAATACCTCCAGACCCCCCGACTAATTGCTCCTTTAGCTTCTGTAAAATGCTTGGCTGCTGTTTTAGACATGCCTAGACATGCCCTGGTATGCCCTGACCCCCCCCTG
>NW_008338112.1:55762-73744 GCF_000622305.1 Nannospalax galili
AGAAAACAGTCAGCACATTCCACAACCCTGAGAATAGCACCTACCAATAAAAAACTTCCAGGGCTTCATCTTATACATCCAATCAGTTTAAAATTATGTTGGCGCGTGGGCTCCTTGAACCAACCAAAATGTATCTTCAGTATCTCCCCCCAACCTTTTGTCTAAAACCTATAAAAGGCTCCACTCTCCCTTAGTCTGGGCTCTCAGCACGGATCCATTGAGTTGGTGAGGTCTGAGAGCCCGAGCTTAAGCCCGAATAAACCATAAAACTTTGCTTTTGCATTTTGGTGTGTTGGGTCCTCGGTGGTCTTTTTGGGGTCCAGTGGATGAGGTACAACAGAGGTAAATTTAACTTCTGAGTTGATCAAAGGGATTATTTGAGCTTTGTATCTACTCAACTCAGATATTTCAAGCAAGAACCCTGTAGGTTCTGGAGTGGTTTCAGCATCTCCCAAATGAGCATCTCATCTCATCAAAGGATCAGTGTCAAGAACTATTCATTTTCCAAAGATCATCACGAAAACACCTCTGCTTTTCTCTTTCCATGTGTATGATTCTTACACTTCCCACATAGTGAGTTCTGCTCTCCAACATTAAAATTAACATTGCCATCTGCAGTGTGCAGGAGTTTCTTGAACTTGACAATTTAAATGAGCAGATGAGGGCAGCAGAATTCTTTTAATGAAATTCTCTTTTAAACAAACAAAAAACAACAGAAAAGATTCTACATGGAACCTTGGTGGGCAGAGATTAGGGGGACCAAAGCCTTATCTCTTGACTTCTTCCTTTCTTGATACCTCCTTCAAAAGTCCCTGAAGGGATTCTACAATGAAGAAAAAAATCTGAATTAAACAGGGGAAAAAAAAAAAAAAAAAAAACCACTCCCCTCAAGGGATTCCATAGTCCGTGAAAAAAAATTTCTGAATTAAAGAGGAAAAATAAATATCTGTTTGAATTTTTGTATCTGTGAACAATTAGCTCCTTAGCTCAATCTAAATATATCTTCCACTATCTTAAATCTTGCAGGAAAACTTGATTTTTCTCTCCTTCTAATGATTCTAGAATAAAAATCAAAGCATTATAGGATCTATCACAGACCTGATCCTCTAGACCTGAACAGAAACTCACTTCCCTCATATTTGTGGTCCACTCACATTCCCACAAGTGAACACCCTTCTCTGGTCTTTTTGTTACTGTCTCTTTTGGATGATAAGGCTCAGGAGGATCTGTTTCTTGTCTACATTTTTTTTGTCCCTACATCATACTGTTTTAAATGCAAACTATTAATAGTACTTGATAACCAATGCTAGACAGGGTCACTAAGAAAAACTGTACTTGAAATACCCATGGTCTTTGATCTGAAAGTGCCAAGGTTTCATTGTTTGTTTGGTACCTACGAACTATGCAGAAACTCTCCAACCCACAAAGGAAGGACCCGCTAAGCAGATGATGCTTATTACCAAGCAAGCAAACCAGCTTTGCTTTTAAAAGTTGCCTTTTATTATTATTACTGGATCTCAATGCATATGAAACAGATGTCATAACACGTTTCTGCTCTCCCCATGATGTGCAAATTACACATCTATGATATCCAGCATTGTATGGTGAGACTAGAGACATAAAAATAAGTACTTACAGTTATTGTCTCTGCCCTTGTGGAGACTGCAATCAAGGCCAAGAGGGCAGACATTGCACTGGAGTATGTGTGTTTGCATGTGTGTGCAAATAGCAGTTCTCCATAACATAGATCATTAAAAAGACATCCCTCAAATAGTCACCTAAACAAGTGAGACAAAGGAAGGGAACTTGTCCTACCAGCGCCTTGAGCTGAGAGCTCTGAGATGGGGAAGCTGAGAAGCAATTAAGAAGCAAGACAAGGAGGGATGTGTATAGCCAAGGGAGCGGTCTGAACCAGTGCTCACAGGAAGAGGACTGGAAAACGCCAGGGCCTGAGAGAAGGTCAGTGAGGAATAATTTCTTAACATGAGGTAAAGTGAAATGTTCCTGAAGAAAAAAAAAGCCTGGAGAACCCTAGGGCCATTTCTGTTATTAGCCCACATGCAATGGGATTCCTTTCCTTCACAGTCCAGAGCACAGCTAACCCCCATCCTGAGAGTGGGAGGTCCTGTTGATTGACAGGCATTCACTGGTGAGTCACAGTCAGTCATTCCTGACAATTCCAGGTTATTATTACATGTAGTGGAGCAGTGAATTCAATGGTTAGGAACCGAATGAAGAGAGCCTGAGAAAGGCAGTTAGACAACTCGGAGGAAAGCCACCTCCATGGAACAGGAAGTCTTTTCTCTTTTCAGAGCATCATCCATCATGCTGGGGGAAACGGCAGGAACGTAACCTACTACTTCTTAATAGGCTTCTGCACAGAGAGTGGCTTTGAAGCTGCAGCTGCCCACAGTAAATTTCACTGACCCTTAGAGCCTTTCTTCAAGTTTTCCAACTGTTTTGTCTCCTGAGCTGCAGCTCAGTGTTGGGTCCAAGTTACAGCACCTGACTAAACTAAGGAGCCTGCCCCATATGAGAATGGAAAGTGTTCAGTGATGTTGTCTTTTCTGAGCTACCCCAACAGTGAGACATGATGCCATTCCATCTGGCCATAAAGTGTATTCTTTCCCAGGGAGAAGAAACCCAGCAAGGGATTTGAATTTGAAGGTCTAGTGTTTTACTGTACACATATCAAAGAAAACACAGTGTAATACAGCCCAATCCCGAGATTATGTAGCCAAGGGGCCAGGTCTTCTCAATAAAGTAGAATTAACAAGTCAAATAAGACCAGAGGCCATTAGAGTTCATCTAAGCTTTAATTTCTTTTTAACCATGCAGTTTCAGAGAGAAGAAAATCAAAGGATGGTGTCAGCAATAAGAAATGTGAAAACTAAAAAAAATAGGTCTAAAGATTCAGCTTTTGAATATTTTAAATACTTTTCATAACAATTGCGATTAGTTAGAAAATATAATGTTTATATGCCAAACCAACACAAATTAATGAAATGATGTTGCCTTTCATGCCCAATGTTGATGTTCCAGAGCCTCTATTAGTTAGACTATGTTGAGTTATTTTTCCAGAAGCAGGGATAGATTTTCTTAGCTCTTCTTACCTTATCAAGAGTGCAGTCCCCCTGTGGGCTACAGAAGACCTTCACGAAATGAGGTTGAATCTGCAGACCACAGAATTCAGATGTCTGAATTCACACTCTGGTTTTTATTTCTTCTAACTGAGGGAAATATTAGGGCAAAATCAAACAAACAAAAAAATCAGCCATGAGCCAGGGATGGAGGCAGGAGAGTAGGAGAGTTTTGTGGTCCAGGTTTTGAGTCATACTCTCCTGGATGAAATGCTTTTGGGCCTCGGGGCAAGGCTTCAGATTCTATTGTCTTTGATTGCCTTGAAGAAAGAGCCAAATAAATTCTTAGGAAGCTGTCAAAACTGTATGCTGACCAGACTCCAAAGGATAGACCCACACCCAAGAGCATTTGGGGAGCACAGAGGAGGCCTTTAAAAAAGGGAAGAAGACAAATAATAGAGCACATGCGGTTGGAGGGGGTAGTAGGGAGGGTAGCGATGAGGAGGGGTCTGTATGAAATCCTCGAAGAATCAATGAATAAACTGTCAAAACTGAGCATTTAGTTAATGAATTCATCTCCTTTGGAGTCTACTCACTTTCCATGGCTATGAAACTGTCAGGAGAAAAAAGTATGATGTATCAATTCATTTTTTATTATGAAGAGAATTTCTTAAAATGTAGCTGTCAGTTGGGATTGTGATCATCACAGTACTAACAGGCTACACCCTAAATCTTCTTTCCTTGAGATATGGATCCTATGCTTATCGCTTATCTAAGACAGTATACCCAGAACAGGTTCTCAAGAAACACTCATAAAGTCAGGCATGGTGATGTACGCTTTTAATCCCAACATCTGGGAGGCAGACACAGGCAGATCTCTGTAAATTCAAGGCCAGCCTGGTCTACATAGAAAGTTCAGGCCAACCAGGGCTACATAGTGAGACTCTATCTCAAAAAAAAAAAGGAAACATAATGAATGGAAAAGCCAAAAAGCATAATTCACTAGCCTCTGCACATAAAAGTCACTGAGTCAAGGTCATGTCAGACATGTATATGCTTTTAAAACAACTTCAAAGTAAAGGAAATCCCCAATTAATTTTATATTTTAATTACTAGTGTAATAAACTCAACTAATTATGAACTAATTATTAACCAATAACAAGAGGGTATTAAGCCAATAATTACCAGTAATAGGTAAAGAACAGCATTACTAATTAGTACTCTTATCCTTATAGGTTGAGTCAGAGGTAAAATAACAAGCCAATTTAGGGTGAAGAAAAAAGCTGATGTACACAGCACCAAATTCTAAGATTCGAGAATGTCCTTATTTAGGACACGTATACATAGGCCGAGCCATTTAAAATTGCTGGTTTTGCTTAAATCAACTGTTTTGCAGTTGCATGACTTAACCCAATATTTTCATTTAGGTATCCTTGTGTTGATTTACAAGAAAAGGTAACAATTTAGATTTTAGAAATCTTACTAATATTTTATTCTTTTAAGATAATTAAAAGAAACTCTAGGGTTGAGGTTGAGTTTAGTAAGTAAAGCATTTTGTCTAGATGTAAAGGGTTCTGGGTTTTTCCCAGCACCACCCCCATTAAAGAAAATTTGAAATTTACAGCATCTTTGTATTTATATATTCATTTGTACATTCAAATATTCATACAGTGAATGTATTCAATTGGCTTAAGCCCATAGGGACTCAAAGATTTACACAAGATTATTATATAAGCAAATATTGTTTGAGATTATTAGTTGTTTTGAGACAGGCTCCTTTATGTGGCTCAGGTCAGCTTCCAGCTCCAGATTTTTCTGCCTCAACCTCCCCAAGTGCCAACACACTCAGCTGAGGTTTTTCAAAGTCTAAGTAAGTTTTAAACTCACTAGCTGATACAAACTGGCGAATTTCATGAGTGCTGCCAGCATTTCTCATTAGTGTGAAAGAAGCAACAGGCTTCTGAATTACTGTTTTCTACTTCCTTGCTTGAAGTACAAGTGTAATTTGAAGACAGAAGACTATTGAGTCTGGTATGACTGCAAAATAAAGAAATATTGGCTATAATTATTGTGTTAAAAAAAAAAAGCTACATGCGGCAAAGCATGTCCCTAATCCCACCACTCCAGAAGCTGAGGTGAGGGACCTAAATTTGAAACTGGCCTAGGCTACACAGTGAGGCAACGTCTCAAAAAGGTTGTCCTCTGCCCTCTGTGCATGCACACAACCATATACACATGCATCGTACACACACACTAAAACGCACGCGCACACACACACACACACAAAACATGCATTCACATGCACACAAGCATGCCCCAAGTGTGTATAAATATTATGCTAGCAAAATAGAGAATATAAAAGTAATTAAAATAGTGGTCCTAACCTTCATGGATTTTAGATTCCAGGCAGAAAGAGAAAAGAAAACATTAATTATCAGGGAAAGCCCTAGTTAAAAGACAGGAAAGAAGATCAAGAGAGTGAAAATGAATTGGCCAGCAGACTTGAGAGGGACAAAGCAACATAACCAGGGACGGTTTTAGTGGAGAAGTGATATCTGAGCATGCCCCCAAAATCCAGTGTTCTGGCAAATAGTGACTAGATAGGGAGCAAACAGCATGAGATAAAGCAATGGAGAGGACCAGAGGAGCAGAATGTCGGAGAAGTCCAACAGCACCTGGAACTGGGGAGGCGCCAAGAGCGGCAGGAAACGAACGTGGGCGCTCCAATACAGACCGCCACGAAGGAGTCAGCTTTATTCTGTAGGCAACAAAGAAGCACTAAAGGTTTGAGAGCATAAATAAACAACTATTAAAGCTGCATTTTAAGTGCTGGGCGTGGTGGCCCACACCCTTGATCCCAGCACTCAGGAGGCAGAGGCAGGCGGATCTCTGTGAGTTCAAGGCCAGCCTGGTCTCCATAGTGAGTTCCAGGATAGCTGGGAGCTTCAGGAAGACCCTGTCTCAAAAAGAAAAAAGAGGAGGGGCTACATTTTAAGAAGAAAAATCCAGCAGCTGTGTGTAAGACAGATGGGGCCCTGGGAAGCTGGGTAGTCTATGAGATGGGAATGTGGTCATGGAATTAGTACCCGGAACTTGGGGGAGGAGAAAAATGATGAAGGTTGCCTCACCCTGAACATGGAACCAAGCAAGTGTGCATGAGAAACACAGCTCAGGCTAATTCATGGGATGTAGCAAGCAGTAAAATGCGGAACAAAAGTCACAAGGTGAAGAAAATGCCAGGTGCAGGCAAAGATAACTAAGTGACCTGGAATGGGGATGTGGTGAGTTTCTTGCACTAAAAGGACAGAGTGAAAAGATGTTCAGCAAAGAGTAAGGAAGACAAATCTGCAATTTCCTACGTGTGAAAACTAACTGATTTTTTAATTTATTGGTTCAGAAAATGCTATTTGACTAAGAAAAGTTTTTATTTGGAAAACTCAACTTTAAGGACAATGAATTACAGCATACAGTTCAATGAATTTAATTAAAGTGTTAAGTAAACCTTAAAGATTTAAGAACAGAAAGTGAATAAAGAAATGAGCTTCAAGTTCACAAGAAAAAGGAAAAAGAAAACAGCATAAGACAATTCATTTAAAACTAGAAAATTGTGGGGCTGGAGAGACGGCTCCCCAGATAAGAGCACTGGTTGTTCTTGCAGAGGACCCAGGTTTGACTCCCAGCACCCAATGATGACTAACAACTGTCCATAACTCCAGTTCCAGGGAATTGGAAGCACTCTTCTGATCTCCGTGGGCATTGCAACACACAGGGGTGCTTACATACATTCAGGCAATACACTCACACACATAAAATAAAAATAACAAATGAATAACTAAAAAATAAAAGAAGAAGAAGAAGAGGAGGAGGAGGAGGAGGAGGAGGAGGAGGCTAGGAACCAAATTGAAGCAAATGGAAATGTTGGAAAATTTTAATTTTCAAATCAAACTTTTGCAAGAATACAGTCAAATGTGGTGCTAAATTAAGAAAGAAGATTGCTAAAAATAGATTAGACTGTTGGGGGAGCGGATATTGGAGATGACTCCAAAAATAAAGGCACTTGTTGCCAAGTCCAATGACCTGAGTTTGATCTCCAGAACCTACATGATGTAAGGAGAGACCCACCTCCCACAAGTTGTCCTCTGATCTCCACATGTGTACTGTGGCACATATACACAATAAATAAATAAATAAATAAATAAATAAATAAATAATTTTTTTTAAAAAAAGACTATTTGGGAGAGTGCTATTCATTTTAGTGTTTAAATTCGCATACAGAAACACGAAGGAAAAACATTTTAATAAAAGGATTTGACCAACACCAAAAGAACTGAAATAAAAGGTACTGGGATGAGCTCACCAGGAATATCTGTTTGAAGGACTGAAGGTTTGTTTTTCCAGTGTTACATAAACTAATCACCAGTATTTAAGGTTTATTGACTCCTGGTAATCCTAACCCCTAAAGTGACTTAGATGTTAACAGACGGGCTCTTGCATTATTTCCACACATAGTTGTTGGCTGCCTTTTCTTGTTAGAAACATGAGTCACACTTTCTCTTAAATATCCCCTCTACTCCTCCCTCTTTATTTGCTAATAAAAGCGGCATGTACAAAGACTTCCATTTTGATAAATCTTGCAGATTTGAGAATTTGCCTTAGAAAGAACATTAGTCACTTAGCCAGATATGACGATGAAGTACATCTGTGGTCCAGTACATAGGAGGTAGAGGCTGAAGGATCAGGAGTTCAAGATCATCCTCAGCTAAACAGTGAGTTCTGAATTTGAGGCCAGCCTGGGCTATATGAAACTCTCTTTCAAAAACCTAACAAACAAAATCACTGCTGTCATGTGTGCTTCATTTTTCCCCAGTTACTTTGGGTAGCGACCACATATTCTGAACGGTTATATTTTCTGACATACCAAATATTTTCCTATGAAATGTAAATACCTTAGAAAATTGAGCAAGGTAATCTTTAATTTTGAAATAACACAAATATCAATAACTACATAAAACTTGGTCATCTGATGCACGAGAAGCATTTACACACACCAGAGGGCTTGCCGACCCGCCATGTTGTATCACTGTAGAGATTAAAGGAGGCAGCACTCTGAGGACAGACTAAGCAAACTGAGAATATATGGAAAGGCATGGGACATTCTCAGATGTATTAAATATATTCTAGTCTCCCCATAAATATTTAACAATAAAATTGTATTCTTTTCATTGCAAACAAGTAAAGACAAAGACTAAAATCTTTGATAATTACTATGCTATGATGTTATAAGTATGAACCTAGAGATTTTTTTAAACCCCAAAGCTATTATATCTGTGAAATAACTGTGAAATAAAACAACAAAGTAAGTTAAAGATAGTATCTGAATACAGTTCTCAATAGAGAGCTTGAGTAGATAGGAGGGAACAGAACAGAAGACTGGATACATGTCAGAGGAAAAAGCAAGCATATCATGCATCTGGAATCAATGTGTCCTAAACTCTGAGACTCTTTATCGAACAAACAAACAAACACACAAACAAACAACAAACAAACAAGAAAAACAAAAACAGGGGACTGGAGAGATGGCTCAGCAGTTCTGAGACTCTTTATCGAACAAACAAACAAACACACAAACAAACAAACAAACAAACAAACAAGAAAAACAAAAACAGGGGACTGGAGAGATGGCTCAGCAGTTAAGTACACTGGCTGCCCTTGCAGAGGACTCAGGTTCAAGTCCCAAAACACACAAGGTGGCTGACAACTACCCATAACTCCAATTCCAGGGGGGATCCAACAGCTTCTCCTGACCTCCAGGGGCACTGCACAACAACGGTACATTACACTCGTGCAGGCAATAGACTCATACACATAAAACAAAACTAATAATTTAAACAAAACCAAAGCCACAAACAAAACACAAACCAAATAAAAACAGCAGCAAAAAGTAGTTTAATAAGAGCAAATAAACCTAGAGTTAGAAGAAAGAGACGGCAATAACAGTGCCTGACGTTATCAAGTTGGGTCCTCGGACCCCCAGACCTAGAACGGCGATGGTGGTGGTGATGACTGCCATTTTATTTATTTTTTTTATTTTATATTTTTCTTGGTCTTTTTGAGACAGGGTCTCCCTGTAGCTCCAGCTGTCCTGGATTCACTATGTAGACTAGGCTGGCCTTGATCATGACTGCCATTTTTAAAGCACTTACAGGTACACAATCTCATTTAATCCTTACAACAATCCTTTAAAGAAAATATTTTAATTATCCTCATTTCACAAATGAAGATACTGAAGCTTCCTGGAAATCCTGACAGAATATAGGCTAGAGAGAAGAAGACAAAGGTATGACGAATGGTATCAAAGAACAAACAGCTACAAAAGAAATGCCTTAGCGAATGCAGACTCACAGCAGGTCGTTGAAATTACATTACAGTAAAACGGCCTATGGAAATTCAGTATAATCAAGGGAAAACGTAAGATTTTTTTCTTCCAACAGGCTATGCGCTATCTAGAAAATTAAGTTAAAGAAAGGTTTTATATGTTTATGTGTATTTTTATGGCATAAACATATAAGCACTGCTCAACAAGTACCGATTTACATGCACTAAAGTTTTACAAGTCCAATAGTTAAAATGTAATATTAAGATAATCTTGTTTGGCTGAGGAAGCCCCTAGAAAAAACTTAATGGCTCTTATTTCCAAAATAATCCGTGGTACTCATGCATTCGGCATCCAAATAAACCTTTAGGTGACCTAGATATGCATGCTACTCTCCCCTCTGTGTCCCTAGCAGTAGCCCCAGACCCACAAATGGAAGGCATCCTGAAGACAATAGTTGGTAAGTGAGGTGACCTAGCAACAGTCTCAGGAAGAAGAATCAAAGTTCATGACGTCCTGCAAAGGGAGTTGTAGGAAGAACTAAACTGAAAATGAGAGCTGCAGAGACACATCTGTAAGCAGAGCTACTGTAGGGGAGGCAAACTCCCAGGCAGTCCCTTGCCGGGCACTCAATGTAAACCAACACCTCAGCCTTGGGAATTTTTGCTCCAGATCAAAAGGACAGCAGCAATGCCATCTGCTGTTTGCTTAGAAAAATGGTAAGAGCAGATGTTTCCATGTGCTGACCTGCCATCCCTTGACTAAGAGGCCACTTGACAAATAATCATGAAATAGCCCAGGAGAAACATCTGCACAGCGTACAGCAGACCACCAATCATGCAGCATTGGAGCGAAGAAATGTGCAGTGATTGTAGGCGGGTCCCCCCAAAAGTGGTGGGAGTCTCTCACACGTGCAAGTCATATGAGCACATTTAAATCAAGAGCAGTATGTTGCAAGTGGTGGTCGGAAGAGTCCCTGTGGACCTGAATAATTTCAGTGGGCAAACTCCAAGCTATCTCAAATATTTCAAAAGGCTCAGCGCTATCCATTCACATCTCAGCCTTCTCTTTGTTGTTGGCTGTGATATCATTTTATTTTGTTTAGCCCAGTTTCTTAAGAACAAGCCGTAGCTTGTAGATGAAGAAAAGATAAACACGAAGTGCTTGTGCACTGAGGTCAGGACTTGGTGAGAGGATTTGATCTCACCTCTCCTGCTGTCCCGAGCTCCAAGAGGACCGCACCCCCAGGGCCAAGCTGATGTGAGACAGAGCTCCTGGGAAATGCTGAGTCACTTGCCAGTCACCAGGCAAGACAGCAGAAACTGGGCCTCGGAAGAAACCAAGCGTCACTTAGGGTTTGCACCTCAGGCACACTTCCCTTTCTTTTGTGGCCACACCTGCCACCCTGTGCAAGTTCATCCCCTTGCTTTGAAAGCCTCGCATGCAAAGCACCAGTCATCTCTTCCAGCCACCCTGCTGGCTGCAAATACTCAGCCCCATTTGCCAACAGCTAATCATCACCTTAGTGGCTCAAGTAATCTTCTTAGCCAGGACACATGGACTCTGGAGTAAATGTTCTTCAGGAAACACAGAATCTTTCAAAATCATGTTTTCCCAATGTGCCTATGAAGAACAAAATGTTTACCTGACCTGTATTTCCTCTTCAGTGTATTATACGTGTTTATTTTGGAATTTGTTTTCAAGCTTTCAAGACATTAATTTTCATTCAATGACTTGTGCCATCCTCTTTTAATTTATTTTTCTGATCTAGTATTTGATTATCCAATCTGTCAATACTCTGGGTTTTGGCATTGTACTTTGGAAGGGTGGGAGTTGACTCTTTTTTAAAAGAACACTTCTTCTGGGGACTGGAGAGATGATTCAGCAGTTAAGAGCACTGGTAGTTCTTGCAAAAGACCCAAGCTTGAGTCCCAGCACTCACATGGTGGCTAACAACCGTCTCTAACTCCAGTTCCAGGGTATCCAATGACTTTGTTCTCCGTGGGCACTGCGCAGCATGGGTGCACTTTTATACCTGCAGGCATAACACTCATAAACTAAAACTTAAAAAGAATATCTCCTCCTTCATCCTTCTCTGAAGAAGACATTCTCTGCCAACTACAGGAGAACTGCCTCTCATTTGCAGCTTAGCAGACCCAGTAGCATAAAAAAATGCTTCAGTGCCTGAGCAAATGAGAAGGGATTTTGAGGAGGTTTTACTAGAAATGCTATATTATAAGCTATCAGAGATCACATAGGATGAAATATAAACTCCGATGAAGACCCAGCTCTGGAGGAGTAACCAGGTCCTCTCCCGAACTCTTGAGGAGGTGAGATGTTGGTGACATCTCTTCTTTCTTACAGCAAGGCGATCTTAGGGGGAAAATGTCACACGATAACAATTTTCTGTTTATTCTAATGTAAGCAAGCTCTTGCAGAAAAAAAGCCTATTGATTATATAGTAAAATAAAATCCTATTTTTATACCATCAAACATCCCTAGAAAGATAAAAAGAGCTAACATATCACTTAATCTTCAAAACAAAAAGATCTTTGGCCCCGTTAACATTGTGGTTTTTCATTTCTTTCATTATTAAACTTATAGTTTTATTATTTATTGCTGTGTGTGGGTGTATGATGTGTGTAGATGTACGAGGACAGTTCTGAGGAGTCAGTTGTCTCCTTCCACCACGGGTTCTAGGCATCAAGCTTGGGTTATCAGGCATGCACAGCAAGCACTTTTACTCACTGAGCCATCTAGCTGGTCTGCACTGCTTCTTACTAACTGAAGCAACCCTCCAGCTCTTCTCAGCTGCCCCATACATTTATTCCTCAATAGCTAAAAAAAAATTACCTTGAGATTTTGACTTTGTAAATATTAAGATGACATTTGGAGGCAACCACTGGCAATAACAAGATCAAGCTGACAGCAGCTGGTTAAAAATGAAGATGTGATTATAAGGCATTATGAGTGATGAGTTGATTTCTTCTGTGAAACAAACGACCTCCAAGAATAAAATAAAAATATTTTGAGCGTTCGAAGAACTGCTAACAATTCTAAGATGGCAACTGTGATGGAGAATATATGTGCATTTAATTTCTATTTTAGGAGGTATTCTTCAAAGTAGAATATAAAACTTAATACAATGGAAACTGTACGATGTAATACCTACATACTTCTACTGTCTAATTGCTTGACTTGGGGGACTATTTCATACATTGTAAGTCATTTCCTATTCAGAGTTGGTCATTCTCAAGCTAGACTGAAGTGTCCTTCCCTGGAAGACAGATGATCCTAGTGCCTGAGCCATTCACTGTTAGTAAATTGGGCATATCATGGGGATCATTGTCTGGTTAACTAACTTCCTATGGTAACTTCTACCAACCAGATATTTTTAGTCTTAAGACAACAATATGCCCTAACAGGTTAGACAGCATTATGTTAGTCTTTGTCAAATGCAAGTATTCATCAAGTACCTGGTCCTTCAAGGTACTAAAACAAGGCATAATATGGGGTTTTCTTCCAAGTTTATACTATTACACTGGAAAACAAGTCAACCAAAAATACCAGTAAAAATTACTATGGAAGACTACAAAGGAATCTGAACAACCAGTTAAGATAGCTTTTTTTTATTTTTTTAAAGTTTGCTTACACTGTCTAAGCAACTTTTAGTTAGCTAAATAACAGATTACAGACTAGTAACTCAAATCCTCAAAACCCAAGTTCAAAACTTGTATATAAATTAAATACAATGTTCTCATCTATTTCTTATATCTTGAGGAGAGAAAAAGGTATTCTGTTTTGGACAAAGGATCTACAGAGCTATAATCCAGCAAGCTCTGAGACCATAAAGGCTCAAACTGAGGCTGATTCATAGTCCCTAGCCTGCTCCCTGAAAGCTGGTTCTGTTAATTAAACAGTAAGATTTCTACAGAAAACCTTGGAGGCCTGTACCCTCAGATCTAGAGAAGCACTATGGTCACTAATATTTTTTATTTTTTTTCAATATATACACTTTTATTGAATTTGGGGGGGAATGTTTTTGTAGTTTTGCAAGGTAAGACCATAAAAGAACAGTCGGCTGAGGAAATACAAACATAGCTACAGAAAGAATCGGTGAACTGAGGACTCCGCACCCCCCACAGGCTAACCGATTTATTATTACCTGCTGAGATGCTATTATTTGAAGGTAACAATAAGATTTCAGGACCAAAATGAACTTCACAACCAATTTTAGAATCTTTAAAATTTATTTTTAAAGAACTTATGCCAAGAGGATATTTCAAAATAAATCACCACAGAAAGTATGACTCATTTAAGAAATAAAATTCTTCAACACACACTATTCATAGTATCACTCTCACTATGAATCCTCCTTAAAGAATAAACCTACATATTCAAAAATAGTACAGTATTACTCAAGTATTACAACATAGTAGCCATATTTTTATTCAGTTGAGCTTACACATATGAAACAAAGAGAAACAGATTAAAATAGACACAGGAATGTTTTAATAATAGAACTCTCTAATCACAAAATATTCATGTTTACACATACCATGTTTTAAAAATTGACTTATGCAGGTCTTCCTTACAAAATAATGTACCCCTTATTTAGGAGAATACATTTGTCTGTGCTATTTTAACTTTCTAAGCTTACTTTAAAGAAAAAAATTCCTTTTGAATTTTTCTCAAAATTGGTCAAAGGAATGGCTAATAACCACCACAAAATATGAATAAGCAATTCACATTTTGTCAAATACTAAGTAAATTTAAGCTCAAATACCAACACAGTTTTCTTTAAAAAAAAAAAAAACGTATTCTCTCTCTCTCTCCCTCCCTCCCTTCCTCTTGTCTAAAATACAAGATTCTGGAAAGTGATGTGAAGGTCTTCTAGATAGCCTGTACTAATGAACATTTTCAGTGAATGATCCTATTGATGAACTCACTTCACAGCATCTCTTCTTTCTTTCCCCTTATCCTTAAGTTAAAATTATATGGGGTGATGAACCAAAGTCTGGCTGCTGTATTTCCTATTAGTATTTCCTAGGGGTACTTCTTGTCCAATGAATATTTTTGGGTGCTTGTCATATGCTGGATATTGGTGAGGTACTAATATGTTGCAGTAAACAAAATAGAAAAAAATCCTCCTGACAGGCTTGGATTACTCTGCGTTTTTGCTTTATTATATATGACATTATCTAATATGTATATATGATAATACATTCCAAGTAACCCAAAAATAGTGGGAAAATCAACTGGAATTTGGAGTTCATTACTCTCTCATCTGCCACAGTAATGCTATCTGACAGCGCTATAAAGAGTTGCAACAATGCTGGCACTGTGTGAAGCTGCTTCAGATACTGTTTGAGGAGCTGGAGAGGTGGCTCAGTGGTTGAGAGCACTGACTGCTCTTGCAGAGGACCCGGGTTCAGTTTCCAGCACCCACATTATGGCTAACAACTGTTAGTAACTCCAGTTCCAGGAGATCCAACACCCTCTTCTGAAATCACTTCATTTACTTATGGTCAAGCTTAAGTGTGGTAAAAGGGTAAAATCTAACACTGCTTGATACACACATCCATGGGAACTGCACAACATGGGAGCACTTACATACATGCAGACAATATACTCATACACATAAAATAAAAACAAATACATAAATAAAAATTCTAAGAGATACTGTCTGAGAGAAAAATCCTAAGGGAAAGTATAAGAACGTGCTCAAAAAGGGGGAGCACTGGAATATTTTAGAATTCCTTCTCTACTCTCACTCTCAGTGGAGTTGTCCAAGAATTTTTTAAACACCTACCCACACGAGTGATAACATGGATAAGTGATTAAGAAGCCACACTTCCTTGTTCCTGCTTGAAAATTATCCATCGGAAATTACTTCATTTACTTACGGTCAAGCTTAAGTGTGGTAAAAGGGTAAAATCTAACACTGCTTGATACACATAAAGACCCAAATGGAAGTAGAATAGTTTTTAAATTATTTTTGTTTATCAAGTTAACCTCATTGTAACTTCAGGTGAAGTTGCTCAATTTTAAGACAGTCAGGTATAGAAAAACTGGGTTCATCAGGAAAATCAAGCCTGGATCCTCCAAGATTATCCATGGGAAAAGAATTTTAGCTGGGGGAGCAATATTTTAACTTAAGTCCTGATGCTTTCCCACCAATATCATCCCCCTGAGAAATTCTAATTCTCCAGTGACTTTCTAAGTAGCACTACCAACATCACAAGTGGCCTCAGAGGTACTGTAGACCCAGCACTATTCAGAAAAGTCAGACTCAGAAATAATCTATCAGTCTTCCTATTGTCTCAAAGATAGGTCAGACAAACAAGGAAATAAAATAGAAATTCTCTTTTAAGTCATGGTTTTCTGTCCCAGGTGTTTATAACCCATTCATACTATTATTATTTCACATGACGTTTAGCAGTTTCTTTGATCGTCATCATTCCCTTCATCTCAAATTCTTCTGATAGTCATTATTTCAAGAAGTACAAAGAATGTTTCTTAAAGTTCTTTTGGTAAGCAGAAAAGTCTATTTGTATTAGTGTGTTAGAGTTGCTCTAACAAAATACCAGAGTATGGACAGGTTAAACAACAGAAATTTTTTCTCATAGTTCTGGAGCCTGGAAGCCCAAAATGAAGGTGCTGACAGGACTAGTTTCTGCTAAGATTAGCTTCTCTTCTGTCCTTGGCTGCAGACAGCTACCTTCTCACTGTTTTGTCCTCACATATCCAGCCCCTGTGCTCACATCTACTGAGTTGTCTTGTATGACTAATCCTCCCCGTGTGTGTGTGTGTGTGTGTGTGTGTGTGTGTGTGTGTGTGTGTGTTTGAGACAGGGTCTCCCTGTAGCCACAGCTGGCCTCTAACTCACTATGTAGAGCAGGCCGACCTCGAACTCACAGAGATATCCCTATGTAGACCATCCCAGGCTGGCCTCAGTCTCATGGAGATCTACGCCTGCCTCTTCCTCCCAAGTGCTGGGATTAAAGGCATGCACCATCACACCTAAAAAAGTTTGATTTTTTTATTTTTATTTTATTTGTATGAATGTTTAACTGCATGTATGTAAGTGCACAAATGGATGCAGATCCCATGGAGGCAAAGAGATGGCAGCAGATCCCCTAAACTTTGAGTTATGGAGTCTTGTTAGCAGCTATATGGGTGCTGGGTTCTAAACCTGGGTCCTCTGCAACTTAACCTCTGAACCTTCTTTCCAGCCCCTAGTCTCCTTCTCTTAAGAGGACAATAGATTGAAATAGAGCCATCCTAATGTCTTCATTTTCAGTTAGCTACCTATACAGAGGTGCTATCTCTAAATAGAGTTAGATCTTATACTGGGAATTAGGACTTCACCAATATGAACGTGGGACTGTCAGTTCAGTCCACAACAGCATGAAGGCTAAACTATGCTTTCTTTTGTTAATATCTTTATTTCCTCTCATTGTTAAATGAAAGGATTTCTGGTTATGAAATTCTAGTTTCACATTATAAAAACACTGTTCCACTGTTTCCTGAATTTCACTGTTGTTGAAAGCCTGGTATTGTGCAACTTTGGCTTTTTTAAAATGATTTGCCTTTTCTCCACAGCTGTTTTACCGTTTCTATTCTTGTCTTTGGTGTTCTGGTGTTTTTATGATATGCCTGTAGAGGAACTGTTTAAAATTCTGCTTGATATATACGGTGCTATGTTTTTATGCAGAGTCCCACATGCAATGTGTTCTGTACATCAGCTATTACTTTCTTAAGCAGAGCTGCTCTTCCGTCTCATTATGATTATAACCCGCACACGGTCTCCACACTGCATTCTCCACGTCTATTTCCAAGTCTATTTGGCTTACACACTGAGTTTCTAACTTCAGCAGTCATTTACTTTTTATTGTTGCTGTTTTATTTTGTTCTCCACCAATTTTACAAGTTAAATTTAGTTTTGTTTTCTAACTGCCCCTTTGATTCTGACATCTGCTATTCTTTGTGCCCCCTTCCTTAGCTACTTTATGGCAGTATTTAACTTTTTAAATCAAATTGTAGGTTTAAATAAGCATTTTTTTGGCATTTAAGGTCCTATTGACCTCAACTTTTATTCAATTTTTAAGAAGTATGCGATGTCCATTAAAATGCTTTGAAATAAATTCAAACTCAGGGGATTATAAGAATAACATGAATAATTCCATTACACCCTTCAACTAGTCTCCCATGAGTTTCTCAAACTATTCAGTTGCGTACTTTATAGTAAAGAATCTAATCTAGTGTTCCATAAGGCATAGTCTGAAAATGTGATATTCTTCAGAACTTCCTTGATACACATTTTTTTTACAGATTATAAGTCTGTGATTCTGTAGAGCGCTTCTCAATTTGGATTTCTGTGATATTTCTTCATTACTAAAATCAGATTCTAAATCTATTATATTGTGACTTTGGACCACATATCAAACAGTTGATGTCAAATTGGTGTTTCTTTGCTGAATAACTCATAGTATAAAAGTTGCCATTATTTAAAAATTATAACACTCT
>NW_008338112.1:73812-125521 GCF_000622305.1 Nannospalax galili
TTTATTTATTATTTATTTCAGGGAAGACTCATAGTGTCTGTTTTAGTCAATGTGATATAGCTTTTTTTTAACTTTTAAAAAACTTTATTGAGAATTTCATACATGCATATAAGGTGTTTCGGTCAAATCCATGCCCACTCCCTCCCCTCCAACTCCTCCCATATCTCCACATCACTATTTTCTGACAACTTCATGTACTTTCTTTCTTTCTTTCTTTCTTTCTTTCTTTTTTTGCTACTCTAACATTCCCCTTTCTGATGGGGATTTTTGCTATTCTAACATTCTCCCTTCTGAAGAGGTAACCCTAAAAGCTTTTAAGGATTAGATAAGTGCTCCCAAATACTTTTGACATTTTTGTCCTTGGGAATAGAGTATGATGCTAAGAGGCCCAAGGACATTTTGACTTTTAGCCAAAAAACTGGCAAGTTTTCTTTGGGATCTTTTTACCCTAATTGCCTAGCCAGCTCTTACCTCCTATTCTTATCACACCATCCTCTGAAGAGGTTACGCAAAGTGCCAATAGGGAATCAGGACGCAGACCACTTTGGCTTCTTCCATGTTTAACAGGGACACAGGGTAGGTAACTTGGGTACCCCTTCAGTGGGTCTATCTAAAAGACTCCCAACTTGCATAACACTTACCTGTAGAGAGAAAAGAAAGTCCTTGACTGGTGAATAGGGGATGTGAAGGAGAAGTAAAGGCAAGAGTAGTTAGCATTACAAGTTCTAGACAGGGAACCAGAAAAAAGTCACAACTGGGCAAATTTCAAATGTTCATGTCAGAGTCCACTGGAATTTCTTGACAAATGCTTCCAAAAGCATCCCCCTATTGTGTTCCTCCTCATTTCTCTTTTGTCTGCCAAGGATGGACTCAAGAGTGATGGATTCAGGATTTGTTTTCAGGTTTTTTGATAGCTGTTGGAATGGCTAGAATCAGTGTCAGTTCCCTCTCAAAGGCTTCTAGATATAGGGGGATAAAAAAAAATTAGTCATCATTTTAGAACAATAGTGGGTTATCTCCCTTAGCTACAGGTAGACACTACAGCATTGCAGATCAAGATTTGAAGTCTTACATCTGAGAGGCACTTTCTGCTTAGAAACAAAACCATCAATGAGAAAAAAAAATTGTCTAAATAACATTTTATATGGACTTAAGTCTAATGTCTGGGAAGTGCAATCCCTTGAATTCTTAAAAAAATATACTGATCACTTTAGTCTTTGTTTATAATTTCCTTTTGGGTGGTTAAGACTTAGAGTTGGCCCAAATAGACCAATTTAATTTTACTCTTCAGGTCATTTGAGGATCTGTTCCTTAGGGGTCACATGGGCTTGGGAGGAGCCCCTGGCTCCTTTCTTTTACCAGTCACATGTATGTGAAAATAAGTCAAAGGTCCTGCTCGACCATGGCTGGTTTCACTTGGAAGCATGGAGAAAATGTTTCCTCTGAGTTGACCCTCCTCTTTGTAGACTGGACACTGGTTCAAGTCCATCTCGTGGGGTCTCCATAGCGTCCCTGAACAGAAGGACAAGTGACTCACCACAGTTACAGGACATTGTGAGAGATGCTCCATAGTGCCCTGGACATTAGTCAACCTTGGAGGGCAAAGAGCAAAAACTGTTCTTTAAGCTCCTCTGACCAGATTAGTATAGGCTTCAAAGTGTGGTTGTTAAACATCCAAGAAGGTTACTTCCACCTGTCTCGTACTTTAAATTACCATGTGCTGTGTAGAAAAAGCTTGGGCAAAGGCCAAAGGTTCTCAGATAAACCTTGACTAGACAGATATTTTGTTCCTTAAACTAGTTGACTAAACTATGACCTTAGAAATTTTAAGATTATGTGTATATTATTTTTGTCTCATCCTTTATATATCATAGCAAACCTACACAGACCTTCATCTCTTGCTTAGGCTTTCTCGTGATACAATTTTTTAACATCAGATTTACTTTAATCATCACACTAGCCCAGATTTTGCCAGAGTTCTTTCACATAATCCCCATATCATATTTTTAGTATATCCTTACCATCTAAAATAAAGCATTCCAAACTTATGCCGTCTCTGTCTCAAGTCTGAAATCAGACTTTTCTCTAAAGAGCCCCAGTTCCTTTAGTGGACAATAGTATTTAGAAAACAAGATCATGAGTCTCTCACATACTCGCAATAGAAAGAGCAACAAAATATATGTGTAACACAGAATAGTATTTAGAAAACAAGATCTAGGAAATAGGACTTTACTCATGAAGTCTCTCACATACTCGCAATAGAAAGAGCAACAAAATATATGTGTAACACATATCTCTATATGCAAATTTTACATTATCTATCATCTATATGTCTATTCATTTATCCATAAGTTCATATCAGTACTGAAATTCCCATACAACATGACAAGTGGATTTTGTCTTCTTCCTTTTCATATTATTTCCAAACAGGAGAAATTTCATTCTCATTATCCTAAATCCATTCACTCATTTGCTCAATTCTCCTTTATGTAATCAATGCCCTGACCCTACTGAACTTCCACCCCATTTGCCTGCTTAGCTGAGCCTCATGTATTCATACATAATTGTACTTAATCTGCAAGAATCCTGAAAACCTACAGTGACGTTGCATTCCTATAAGAGAATTTGTATTTCTCTTTGCCAAGAGCCCAGTTCGCTACCAATGCAATACCATACTAGCTGCCTACAGAGGATTCTAGTTAATCCAGGATTCTTAGGTGAGCAATCTCTTGTTACAGCAAGTCTCAGTCTAAGTCTTCTAATCTCAGCATTTACTGCTGAGGTCAGTTCTTTGGGATTCCAGGGAAAGATTTTTAGGGTGGGGTGTCTATATGCTTATGTTTATCCTTCCCTCCTTTAACAAACTGTCAGTGCCTTAAAATTCAATGAGAATCTCTGTTACAGGTAATTACTGTTTCAGAGTAGGATGTGATAAAACAAAAATGTGAGACTAGAGAAATTATTAGAGAACACGTTTTTTCATTTTTATCAGAAAATATTATATAGAACAAGATGGTCATTTTTATATCTTACAGATTAAAGGGATACCAACATCTATTTGGCACAGTACCCTGACTTGACACATGGGAGGAGAAATCCCAAACACCCAGGAAGGGTTTTGCCAAAGTGAATGGAATTTTGGTGGGCTTGCTTCCATTTACTTAGAGTTGAGACCTCGACTATGCCACCCTATTTATTCTCATCCAATCTTCTAATCAGACTCTATAACTCCTCTTATAAAATACCTTACAGTTCTTCCATTCATTAAAATGACACATCATTGTTTTGGGAAAAACACATGGACAGAAGAATAAGGAAAATGAACTTCACAGTCTCCTACCTACACATGACTACTGCCAGCATTTCGGTCCTTTAATGTGCATGTCCTTTATTTTCATTGCTGAGATCATACCACATAGTTTTGTATCTTTTTTCACATAATATATCACTAATATTTCTTTACCTCATTAAAAACTCTTTATAAGCATTATTTTAATGCTACATAATATTTAATCATATGGATGTACTTAAATGTAGTGAACTGTTCACCTTCACTAAAGAGAGTATTTCTATTTTTTCCTACTATATATAATAGTCTAAAGCATATTTTTGTTTATCAAAGTCATCCCAGTGATGAGTGTTCCCTCAAGGGATAGTCCTAGAGGTAGATTTGCTTGCTCAAAGGATGTGAATGTAATTAAGATTCCCGATATATACTGTCAAATTGCTTCTCAGCAAAAGAGGAGGAATCGATGTAAAAGTATAGTGTGTCCAGTTAGAGGGCTTGCCTCTTCATGTTCTTACTGCGTTTCTCTCATATGAGTTTGAGCACGTCAAGTATGGTCATATACTTTATAAGTACATACTGATCAATGATAGCCCACACATCTGACAAGGATCTCATTAGATTTTGTCTCCTACTGATCACTATTAGGTTGTGTAAACACCACCAGACACACTTCTCTCAGACACATCCTTATTGTCAAGCAATGCATGACTATGTCCCCTTTTGTTATTATTCTAACATTTCATTTAGTGAGCTATTGCATTATGAAAGTCAGGCATTTTGGACAATTCTCCAAGTAGACCCCCAGAAGAGAGATTAGAAGAACACTTGAAAAGCTCTGCTTATATAGATGGATGTTTCTTCCCATAACACTGCCTTGGGGAGAATGAGTCTCTGAAGTTATACATGTCCCTCCCATCCCCTCTCTAGTAAATTAGGAAAACTTCATTGGGATTTAACAATTTTACCTATAAAATAGAATATTGATGCTTATCTTACTGCAAGGATTATATGTAAAAGTGACAGATATTTATTTCCTAATTAATCCTTCCTATAAAGATTGAATATTAAGACTTTAAGAACTGGACAAAACAAGTTAGATTGCTTCAACTGTTCATAGCATATGTACTCTCCTATCAGTCACCAACCAGCTAAGTTGAATATATCAAATGTTTGCATGGTTGCAATATGGTGGCATGAAAGTACAGGCACTTTGAAATACCAGCCTAAGGTAGGGACATGCAGGACATGGAAGCCCAAATGGGAAGGCTTCATTAGATCAGATGGCTCCACCTAGAGATACAGTGATGCCTGGCAATGAGTTGACTGTCCATTACAATGGGCCTCACTCCTGATTGTACATCTACAGTTTAAATGTTTCTAACAGTACCATGCAGACCTACTGGATTCGAATCACAGTGGTAAAGAACTCAAGTATCTAAAAATTTTTTAAAGCTCCCTAGCCAACACTGATTCACAGCCAAAGCTGAGGTTTAATGGATAACGGTGTAGAGATTTTAGAATGTAAGTGTAGGAATTGGCTATCTACACCTTTAATTAAATACTCCAACATAGGTTTTCAAATAAGGCTGAAAGAAGTTCAACTACTTGTCAAATATCACATTGTTTGGTAACAACACAGTTTGGTAAAATCTACAATTATAGCATATTGCCAGAATGTCTTCCAAAAACTTAGAGGACAGGAGGAAGATGTCTCATAGAAAACAGAAATGATTTTTAAAGCAATCACTGCCATTTGGCAAGGAGCCTTTGCTGCTTTATTTTTAAAATCACCACATTTCATACTGTATCTATGTGTAGGATGAGAAAACAGGATCTTAGTACTTACTGAATTAAGGGAAAACAATGCTTTTTTGGTACTTACTCTCCCCCAGGAAGCAAGTGGCTCCTCTGTGATGTGGTCTGTTTCTTCTCCTACAGTGCATTAAGTTCCTTTTGCAGTTCTGGTTTTCAAAACTGTCAAATAGTCAAGGTGCAGATGATATGAAAAAAAAAAACCCTCTAAGATCAGCCATCCTGACATTCTTAATTTCTAAAGCGTAGCTATTATTATTGCTGTCAGTTTTTAAATGTTTTATTTATTATATTTATTTTATGTGTATGAGTATATTGCCTGCATGTATGTGAGTGTACCTGTGTTGTGCAATGCCCATGGAGGTCAGAAGATGGCATTGGATACCCTGGAACTGAAGTTATGGACAGTTGTTAGTCACTGTGAGGATGCTGAGAACCAAACTTGGGTCCTCTGCTAGAGTGGCCAGTGCTCTTAACTGGTGAGTCATCCCTCCAGCCCCCTGGTACAGCTTTATAAAGACTCTTTCACCTTAATATTTGCTTTTTAAGTACTGGAGTGAGGGAGGGTAGATGAAAAGCTGCCTAGGTATGTAATAATAGAGGTAAAATATTAAAGAGCTTAGGTGGGAACGGCACCTAACCAAACTACTCTTTTACCATTGAATTTTTATTATTAAGAGCTTCTTAATGTGCTTTTAAAGCCTTGTTCTTTATGAATTCTTTACTGTGGTGTGGTTTTAGCTTTAAAAGATCCCAGGAAAAAAAAATAACCATAGAAAACCATCTGCATGGTTTTTAATCATTTGGGGCCAAACTTCGAAGCACTGAGTCCTAAAATATCACTTAAGGCCTGGGTTCATAGCTGGCATGTTCTGCACATTTATACTGGTTCTAGAAGCCCTGGGTATCTAGTACTGGAGTTCTTTCTCGGTATTTTTCTTGGATTGGATTTATGGCCAATTGCGTGTAATTGACTCTCAATTAGGACAGCTTAGGATATGAGCATTTAACTTTCCTTTCAAAAAGAGAAAGAAAGAAAAGAAAAGAAAGAAAAGAAAAGAAAAGAAAAGAAAAGAAAAGAAAAGAAAAGAGGGAGGGAGGGAGGGAGGGAGGGAAGGAGGGAAGGAGGGAGGGAGTGACCATGGGGGGAAATCACATTGATATTTATCTAAACCCCCTGCATATCCAGCTTCCCTGGCAGCAAGTCAAGTTGTTGTCACACAGTAGAGCTGTCAGCAAGAGAGGTTTCTAGAGAAAGGGTACTCACTGAATTCAGAATCACTTGTGAAAGAGTGATGTAGAAAAAGCAGCGTCCTCTGTCCTTTAGCACACACCCAACTCCCAAGTCTTGCCACAGGAACCAGATCTATCACCTGAAATTCCAGTCTAGAAAGGAAAACTGGTCATAGTCTAGGCACAAACAAGGGCTGTGGATGTGAAATTTTTTAGCAGTAATCTCCAAGAATCCAAGCCCTGTCAAGCTCCATAAGCCTCCCAGTCTCCAACAGCACTTCTCCCCAGCTCTCCATGGAACTACCTGGTGAGACATCTTCCAAATGTTCATTGATTAGATCACTTCCCCCAAAGAAGGAAAAACTAATTAAGGTTTATACACTGAATGAGAGTCTGAAATTCTTTTCAGTTCAATCTACTGTGGCTGGTTTTAAAAAAGTCAAAAACAATAATTCTGTATATAGAAATGAAATGCTTATAAATTCCCCCTAAAAGAAACTTTCACTGCCATGGCTAAAACCTACAAATTATTGATCTCATTTTGACAATCTAAAATCATCCCTGTCCCAAACTCTTTAATTTTATGATTAGAAGACTTGGAGTTCTTGCTCCCATGTGCTGGAAAGCAAATCAGTGCAAAACATTCTATCAAACAGCTTACACTTTTCCCCTTAAATGGACTCTTGTAAAAGCTAAATATGTCTGAAGCCTGCTTTATGTTAAAGTCCTAATAAAGTAAACAGAGTATTTTCAGTCATTAGCACTGACTGAACATCACACAAATAACTGCTTCACCTGGGCATAAGCTGATGAGGGCTGCTTTTTGTACAGAGCTGTGGACTGTGGTGGAGGTGGTTGAACAACATTCAGCAGACTGAGAAGACCGTTAATGCGACCAGCTCATCTTGCTTTTGGCTCCTCTGGCTTTAAGCTGGCTTTACAGTCTGCAAAGCCGAAGCAGAGAAGAAATGACCTTGGTACACAGCGTTCAAAACTATGGGCTTGATGCTGGCTGGAGAGGGACATATGGATGTGAATTCTTGGTACCACTAACTTCGGGCCAAAAGCCCTGAGCTCTCTCGTAAGAATCATCACTCTCCAGCAATACTAGCATCCAAGAATTTTTGAACACAGGATTGTGCAAAAGCCTTACAAATATTACTTTATAAATTCCTCACCAAAATCTAAGCAGGGAAGTAACAGTATTATACCCTGTTTTGCAGACTAATAAATTGAGGCTTGAAAAGCTTTATCTTGTCCAAGATCACACAACTAGCAGTAGAGTCCAAATTTTAAATGAACCTTATTTCATTTCAAAGTCATTCATTCCCTGAGCAACGACAGAACATAGGCAAGGGAAGAGTCCTTGACATCACTGTCTCCTGACGGGTGAAATAGTGGTTTCCACAGCAGGCCACCACTTGTAATGTATTGTCTCTATATGTCAGGGTCTGTGCAACTTTGATGGGGACCACAAAATGGCATCAATACCTAAATCAAACTCCAAATTGTAATGGACTATGGGTGGAGCTATGCAATCTTTAAACGGAAAAATCCCTGTGGACAGGTCAGAAGAATCATACCACCACCTCAGCCCCCACGATATTAAGAATAGCACTATTTCTTGGACACTTATTCTTAGAAAGGAGTTTTATAACATCTGGTCCAGATCCTGAGTCAGCAAACAGATACACTCCAGGTATGCTAGGGAGAAACAATTAACCATGCAAACTAACCCGAAATGGCTTTTCTGATTATTTGTCAGCATGCAGGTGGCTCAGAGAAGAATTCTGTGACTCTAGAATGTTAGTTTTTGTAGTATGGGAAAATCATGACTTTTTTTCCCCGGGAACTTGCATTGCTATAGATTTAGACAGTAATTTGTTACAGGCAAGACATTGATAGGGGCTACGTTATCAACGTTAGAATCATCAAGAAATTCTATCAGAAGACACAATGTTTAAGTATAGGTCTAATTACAGCAATCATTTCTTTTTTGTTTCCTTTGCATAGATCCACTTAATCCCATCTCTTAGTGTGGGCACAAGCTGACAGTTGCATGACAAGGAATGTTTCCCTTTGTAAAAAACCCACTTCCTTTCTGTGTAGTTTTAGCCTAATTGAAATGTTTCCTATTAAGCTCAATCAAGGCAGCAATTATCTAATTACTCACTTATGCTTTTCCAGCCAAAATTTTGCCTAAGCTGGTACACTGGAATAAGAGGGAACATATTTATTATTGCTTTTACATTTTCCTGTTTGGCTTCAGACAGTAATCATAAACATGTACTTCTAGTTCACCAGAACATATCTAATTAATACTGCTATTTTCTATAAAATTGTATTACTGCAAGCTATAGCCCAATGCCAAATGTGACCCTGTCTATGAAATGCACTTTAAGACTTGCGGTTATGCTACATGAATGGTGTCACTGGAGAAGGGTTATAAGGAGAGAGGCCAGTGAAAACAAATCACAAACATATACCCAATCATCTAAAAGCCACAAGTTTTATGGCTTTAAAAATAAAAAGTGAATCACTTATATTTAATTGAGAAAATAATTTTATTGCATCACTTTAAAGAAATATATATCCTATATGTCTGGGTTTTCTCTTGATATAAATCCCTTAGGTCTCAAGATGATCAGAACCAGTCAACAACACAGGTGGTCCACACTTTTTAGGTATAAATTAGAGACATATATCATTAAAACCAGAATTAATTTTAGAGTTAGTGACCCTATGAGGTCACTCCTGATTAACTCCATTTTGATTGAGGTTGTACCAAAGCAAAACAGACAAATTGGGTATGAGGGATTGCAATGTCCATTTCCAGACTATATATTTTACCGTTGTTTTCAATCATAAATGGTAACTAATGTGAGACAAATACAGCCCTATGTGTATAAAAGCCCCAAAAAACTGCACTTCGAAGTAAATTTGTAGGGAGGGAAAGGAACACTTTGTAGCCACTTAACAGTCTCTCAGCTGTTTACCATTTACTCAGAAAACAACTACAGTAAAGGGAATGGCAAGAACAGAGTAAGTTCACAAGAAGAGCATTCCAGATTCTGGAAGGAGATGAGGGATCTGCATTGTTGCTAAAAAGAAGGGACTGTCTTTCACCTACACATTCTGCTGAGTGTGCCACAAACAACATTAGTCACCCAGGGAGGACTGTTCCACTGAGAAGTCGCTTTCTCTTCTAAGAACTGATTTGTCCCATTGGTGACTTGTCAATAACTTAATAATTAGCTAACAAGACCCAAGTGGCCAGATGCTGCAATGGAAGGGACGTCTTTCCCTAACCGTTACTGTTAACTGCTGCACAGTGTGGAGAATATCTACAAGAGACACTGCAAAGTCTTGAAGGTGGTCAGGCTCGACTTTTGTTCTGTTTATTGCCGTCAGGAGAGAAGAGCGAAGGCAAAAGCTAGAGAGAAGGGGACAGACTGACTGTGCACATAAAGTGTGGCGTTTCTTTAATAAAATGACCATAAAATGGATTGTTTCATGTTCGCTTTGGAAAATATAAGAGTGAGTCTCAGCATTGTGTGTAGCTGGACCTCTTCTCTACCATTCCCTCTTCTGGGCAGTTTTATGCAGTCTAGCAAGGCACAAAATCCGTTTTACAGTAGGTACAGTGGGCACCCACATTATTGGGTGAACTTGCTATCACCAGCTGAGAATAAACACAGAAAACGGCCATATTGTCCATCAGTCTAGATCTGCCCTTCTCTTAGCCTGAGCCCTGGGATCTAGTGAAAGTCAGGTCCATCGATCCAATATGACCTTAGGACCTACAGGCCCACGAACCTCATGTTCAGTGTTCAGTGATAAACAAAAGCAAACAAGCCATTAAGCTAACATGGTCCTTGTTTTCCACATTACTTGGTTCTTGAAATTTTCAAGTTGAGTTACCATCACTTTTATCCCTCCTCCTTTTCACTAGTTCGTGTATCTGTTCTTCCTCTTCTGCAATAATTTAATAGAACTAATTATGTCTTTAAAAATAGTTAAATAAGCAAATGACTGAGGCTCTCTTTCCGTCTTCCCTGATGCCGGGTCAAGTGGCTCCTCAAGTTTGTCTGAAATGATACCCTTTCATGTCCGCTGAGTCTTCTTTGGGGATTATTTTTATGTTCTGTTACCCTCACCAAAGTGTGTTAAAGTAGTGGTGTTTTATCCAATTTAATGTAATAACTGGAAAATCTTAGGACCATAGGAATTTAACATTAGAAAAAGTATGTTAAAATTTCTTATTTACGAGTGTGGATTCTCCAGACATGTTTATCCTGTCTTCTATTTTTAAATTCCTTTTTTCTACTTGTAAATTTTAATATCTGCTTGACTTGTTAATTATTTTTATTTCTAGTGCCTATAGCATTACTGATTTTCTAGGTTTGTATAAAGCTTTTGCTTTGGCAGAGAAAACATAAGTAAAATAACTTTTATTCTAAAAGTCAAATTAATTACTGATGCCTTTAAATGTTTGACTAGAGGTCATGGTGGGCTGTCAGTGATAAACAAAGGCATTTGCTTTTCATCAGTCTGTTAAGGTTTTACAAATCAGAGCAAGTCAACACAAAGAGCATCTACCGTGGAAATCTCTAGTTAAGAGCTTTTCACTTGTCATTACCCAAGTTTAAAATAGAAGCCACGCAGCTTAAGGCATATAAAATATTATAAGCCTATATACTGGAATTACCTAGAAGCCTTTTTTTAGAACACCAGTGGGAAGTTGCAGAGGATGCCCTAGCAATTAAAAGCACTTACCTAACTCTTGCAGAGGACTGGAGTCAGGTTCCCAGCACCCATCAGGCATCTCACAACTGCCTTAATTCTAGCTCCAACGAGGGACCCAACACTCTCTTCTGAACTTTGTGGACACATATATACCCATGAGTACACATACAGGTAAATTTTTGAAAAGAAGAATACCAATGACATGCCCCAGCCCCAGAGATTCTGATTTACTTGATCTGTGGAGTACTCAGATAAGAACTTAAAAAAAAAAAAAAAAAAAAGCTCTGTAGAAGTACAAAACGCCACTTTTTTCCATTACCTAGTTGTACTCAAAATCAAACAAAACACTCCCTTGCCAAAATAATGTAGAAAACAAAAGATGAGAGAGGAATTTGGGGCAAGCAGTTTGGAGAGCAAAATAACGTGGTAAGCAGAATAGGAGGCCTTAAAGATGCTGGCCCTAATTCCTGCAACTTGTGAAGGTTTCTTTCCTTGAAAAAAGCACTTTTGTGAATGTGCTGAAACTGAGGAATTTGAAATGCAGAGATCAACCTGGATTGTCAATGTGGGCCAGACCTAGTCACGTGGCTCTTTAAAATCAGAGGAATCTTCTCAGCTGTGACTAGGGAAATTTCTGACTACAGAATAAAGGCCAGGAGCTGAGGACTTCTGGAAGCCTCTAGAAGGTGGAAAGGACAACACAGAACACAGGAAAGTGCCCTTTAAGCCAGATCTGACTTCTGATGGAATAAGATACAACTTATATAGTTTTAAGCTACTCTGTTTTTGATAATTTGTTAAAGCAACAATAGAAAAGTCCATTCTGAATCATGAGATTCAGCGAGGAGAAGCAGGAGCATGTCAAACATTTGACAGAGTCATGAGATTGCACGTTAGAAAGCTCTAGCTATAGTGCATGACCAGCTACAGAACTGCCCTATTGTCCATCTTAGTGTTTGTACCGAAAAGGAGTTCCACATCCTTCTCCCAGTCCGAAGCTAGGCCAGCAGTGACACTGAGGTACACAGGATCCTCTTCTGATTGCTAGTTTTGCTTTGAGCAATCTCTAATGTCCCTGTGAACATAGATTCTGCCAAGATAAAGGATGATCCCACCTCACCTTCCTTCCTGCCTTCATTCTAGGACCAGTTATGTAACTTGAGCACAAAACAAAAATACAGGCCCCTTGCTTGAAAAGTCTTAATACTTAATAACAGCAATAGCACAGTATCTTAGCTCAGCCTTCTGTAACAAAATGCCATAGACCTGAAGTCCTTGAAGATTCTTTCTCACAATGCTAGAGACTAGAAGCTCAAGGTCCAGATGCTAGTAGGTCTGGTAAGTGGCAAGGACACATTCACTAGTTTGCAGACGTACTGTCTTCTCAACCTCATATGAACAAGAGCATGAACGAGCCCTACTGTACCTTCTTGTACAGTCACTAATTTCATACATACTATACTCTCAGGCCCTAAATTTTCCAAAGACTACAACTCCTAATAATACTACACTGAGAGATGGGATTCAGCATGAATCTGAGGGGGGACACAGAGTCCATAACACACAGAATTAAACCTTTAGTTCTTCTGATCACAGGGCCCGGCGCATCTGCACACATCTCACCTATGAGATTGGCTTTGATTTCAGCTAGTAAAATGCTTGCATTCTGTTATCAGTTTGGTGTCTTCTTAGAGGGCCCCAACTAAGTGGGCACTAGCTCACAAAACTAGCTCCAGAGGGCAGCAAAACTGGCTGTAATCAAAGATTAGGAATCACCAAGCTTCACTTTGCCCCTTCAAGTGTGGTGCACAGTTTTAAAATTATTTTATTGACTGAGCCTTGTTTGCAGCATGTAATACATACCGGATTGGAGCAGAAGTTTTTGAGCCATGTCCATTGGGAAAAATTATACAGTGAGAACTGGAGTTGTGATGATAACATATAACCCAAAATAAACACCAAGAAGAAAATACATCGGAAAATTTCCAAACACACACTTTCATTCTGGATTTGAAGAAAAGGGTAGGAAACAGCTCAAAGGCTACTTAGAAGAAAGGACTGAAATCTACTTCTGTCTGCAATTCTAAGTGCAATTATTTTGGGGTGGGCAGTGTTTCCAAACATTTGGCAATTTTGAATATCAATGCAAAGTTTTATGGCTAGTAGCAACCTATCTAGACCTCAGAAAATTGGACTTTATACTCTGAAGCCCATTTCAGAAATATAGCATTTTGAATTCATTCAAAACATGTGCTTTAGTCAGGTCTGTGAGCTTTTACATTGCTATCATTTATTTTCCCTCTGTGCATTCTATCTGAAAGTGTTCATCTTTTCAGGCCTCAACAAAAGAAATAATTTATCTGTTAGTCTTGTCATTGGAACTTGTTTAGGCATCAAAGGTGATTTTTTTAAAAAACTGAAATGAAAAATGCAGTTGCTACCCAATGTGCAGATGTGGTCCAGGCCTCCACAGCTGGCTGGGAACAAGGTCTGGAGTGAACATGAGTCTGACTGTTCATCCTGTTCCTTGTGTGACACTGCTTGGGGTACTCTATTTTTCACTACTATAGCATAATATATGATTCTGGGAACTTATGAAGAAAAAAACCTGGTTTATTTACCTCACAGATTTGAAGATCAAAGGGCAGGACACTAAGATTTGTTCAGTTCTGAGAAGGACACCCCTGGCCATTCATATTGTTGTGGCTGGCATGGAAACATGAGAGTGAGGGAGAGATCACATGGAAAGACAGGAGGTCAAAGCAGGGAGAACCAGTCTCGTTCTTTTATAACAAATCTCACTATATATCATGAACTGAAGTCCTATGAGGAATATGGCATTCCCTTCCAAGGGCAGCACCCTCCATGACTTAGCTATATTGCAGTAGGCACAAGCCCTTAAAGATTCTACCAACTCTGATGCAGCTCTCAACTTTCATCAACGAAGCTGTCTCATGTAACAGAAGACAATGAACCTAGGGCTCAGGGATGATTGCAGAAGAGAGGGCAGAAAGATTGTAAGAACCAGGGGAAGAGGGGCATGACCATATGGAAATAAGAGTCTTATGGGCTCCTGGGACCTTGCTCTTATGAACTTACAGCAATGGTGTCAGCATGCACAAGACCCATGCAAACTCAAGCAGACAAAAACTCAACACAGAACTGGAGAAATGAACAACAGATCCCAATATTAGCTGAAGAACTATTGGGCAACTGATTGATACTGGGTGGGGAAGAGCTGATCTTCTTAAAGGGAGTGAGTCTAGATAGGCTGATTAGACCCCAGCGGATGAACTTTCACTGAAGGACATCAGGGGCACTTAACTTGACACAATAGGCCTTAACATAAATGACAGAATGCATGAAATCCAGTGGGGGACTATGGGAGGGTGCCGATGGGGAAGGGGCATAAAAATGATTTAAGATATTGTGTATGAAGCACACAAAAATTCAATTTAAAAAGATTCTACCAACTCCCAACAATGCCACATTTCGAACCAAGCTTCCAACCCTTGGAGGTTATACTTAAACAAAATCCAAACCATAGCATGGCCTCTCAGATTTTACCATGAAGAGCTAAGCTACATTCTATACTTCTGTAAAGTCATATGTCAGTCTGAAATATCCCCTTTGATGATGCGTAAGTCTCACCACAGAATTGGATTCCCACAAGCTAATAATCTGACTCTTCCAAACTGATGTTACTTAAATATTAACCTAACACTGATGTGAACTGAGACCACCAGGTGTAGGGGGTAGATCATCAGAGTCCTGCCTTATTGTATACTAAAAGGCAGGGAGATAATCGGGCTGCCGTCCTCAGAAGCCCTATGTGGCTCATCTGCTGCTATTATCATAGGCTACTTGTGGCCTCTTCAGAAGCAGTTCTCCATAAAAGTGACCTTTTGAGGAAAGTGCTCATACACTGGGGATGAGCCTTGCTCTTAATCCAATGCAATAAAACTGTCTCTGAGTGCATTTCCTCCTCTACAATTTGAAGCAACAAGGGGTAAAATGATGCCACCTCAGCACGAAGTCTGAAGACCTCTATCTCAGGTTTTGTTTTTATTTAAGTAACCTGTCACCAAAAAAGTTAAAACGAGAGACTTGTATTTATCTTCAGCACAAAACTGGAACTAGAAGGTAAACTAGAACTGTACACACAGAAGTGATCAGAGATTCATATTCAGACGTGATACCAACAGGGGGAAAAACAGATCTTAAGATATCAGATTCTGAGCTGTCCCTGGGACACGAATGCTAACAGAGACATAGGCCGTAATTTTATGTCCAAGCCATGCCAGCCACTACAAATTGTGCCCAATCTCTTTTCTCTTAGGAACTATGATGTTGTGTGAGTTGTTGTCCTGTTCCTAACTTGGTGGGTTTATTAGAAAACTCTGTAAAGATTCTAGAGACTTGGAGGATCTTCAGAGAGGTAGCACCAGAGACAGAGTTGGCACATTATTGAAATATTAAGACATCAGCTGTGCACTGTGAGCACCGTTTTAGGTGAGCCACAGCACTAAGTACAGTGACTTCTGTCACTAACAGAACATAGATCCGAAGACGGCTAAATTAGAGCCCGAGGAAGAATTTTAGCTGAAGTGACTTTGGGGAAGTTACCACTGCAAGTCTATACACGGTCTCAAAAGAAGAATGACACTGATCTGGATAGCTGTTTTGAAAATTAGGCATATATGTAAGGCAGCTGGCACAATACTTGGTACATAGGAAGCAGTGGATAAAGTACGCTGTATTTGAGGATTGTTTTTAAAATAGAGTATAAGATATATCATATGAAATGCACAAAAATTCAATAAAAAATTGAAAAAAAATTTTAAAAGTATAATTTAAATCCCAGGTTTTTCTGTCATGATTTTTCCATTTGTAGCAAGAATCTAATATTTGTATTAGATCACCAGTTCTGCTAATAAAAAGAAATTACAAAGCACAAAATGTTTTAAAATAAACTAAGTGGATGAAGATAAAATTCAAGTTGTTCTAAGTCTATAGGTTTTGGAAATATATAATTGCCGGTTTATCTTTTCTTGAATCATAGAATATAAAAGCATACATTTCTAAGAATAGAAAGACAATACATAAAAGTTGTCAAAGTTAATGTTTTATCTTTGGATGCTATAAATAATAACCTACTATGAGAACTAATGCATTAAAGTAAAATAGAAATTTCTGCAGTATCATTAGCACTCATGTAAAACAATCATTTCTTAAATCATATTTCCTGATGGTCCTACAAACAAAAGGAAGCTGGATGCCAACAACAGGGAGGGGTGTGGGTACCCCCACCCAAAGGTACTCTGCTATTCTTAGGGGAACCTGTAACTGTTAACTTACAGGGCTGGAGATGTAGCTCAGTGGGAGACACTTGCCTAGTAATATGAGGTTCTGGGTTAAATCCCCAATATAGCATCCCCCCAAAAGCAACAGGAAACATTTATTTTACATTCAAACAGAAGACTTGAAACCAAAGGTCTACACTTCTGCCCTCAAGGCTCATACCCTCTATGAGAAAAACAAAACTATGGGATAATTTATAACATCATCCTTCTTCTCATTATTGACCCTGTCACCAAGTGACATCCAGGACCCAGTTCCAGGATCTGCTCAAGAAACAAAACTTGAATCTTCAGCCTTTAGGTATTGTTTGTATCACCTGTAACGTGTAGTGGGACATTGTGTTGTTGGGAAATAAACAGGTCCATGGTTTTGAAAATGAGTCTTTCCTCTCTAAAGAGAGCGTTTTTAGCTCATATTTCCCCTATTTTTTCATTCCTACCGAAGAACAATAACATAAGGTCATAGCTAATGCATATTAATGCTTACTGCAGTGCAGGTACTCATTTAATAGACACAATAACTCTGAGATGTAAATATTATTGCAGGTTGAGCATTTTTAATGGAAAAATCTGAAACCGGAGTTGCTCCAAATTCAGAAACGCTTTCAGTGTTCATATGACTCCATACATGGAAAGATGTATCCCTGACTTCGTGTGACAGGCTACAGTCAAAACATGACTTCATTAAAAATATTATATAAAATTACGTTCAGGGTATATGTATTAGACGGTATGTATGAAACATAGGAATTTCATGTTTACTCTCCATCCCTAAGATACCTCATTATATATATGCAAATATTCAAAAATCTCAAAAACATTTAAAATACAAAACATTTCTGGTTCCAAGCATTTGAATAAGGAAGGGATATTTAACTTGCTTTCTACACATTTTTTTTTTTTTTTTTTTGTCTTTTGGAGACAGGCTCTCCCTGTAGCCCCAGCTGGCCTGGAACTTGCTATGTAGACCAGGCTGGCCTTGAACTCATAGAGATCTGCCTGTCTCTGCCTCCCACGTGTCGGGACTATAGGCATGTGCCACCATACCCAGTGTCTTCTACAAATTGTAGGGTGGAAGACACCAAATTTCAAAGAAGTCAAGTCCAAAGCCAGCTGTGCTAGATAGCTTCAGTTGTCAACCTGACATCTGGGAGAAGGGAACCGCAATGGGTGAATTTCTTCTATCAGATTGGAATATGGGTATATCTATGAGTCATTTTCTTGGTTTTGTTGAGTGATGTGGGCAGATTCAGCCTACTGTGACTCGGTGGTCCTGAGTTGTATAACAAAGCAGGCTGAGCACAGAGCCAGGGGAGCACACCAGTAAGCAGCACTCCTTCATGGTGTCTACTTTGGTTTCTACACTGAGCTCCTGCTCTGTCTCTCCTCTGTGATAAACTGCAAGCCGGAGGTAAAATATCCAATTTCCTCCCCAGGTTGGTGTTGCTGGTATTTTATCTCAGCAACAGAAATTAAACTAGTGTGCTAGTTCAAATTGGCAGAGCCTGGTTTCCAATCCATGCCACCAAAATTTTTAACCGTCCAATGACATTATCTCCCAATGACTCTGTTTCCACCATTATCATTGTGGGTCTCCACAATCCCTGCCTCACAGCATTTCATAATGTAGTGCCATCTCTTAATGTTCTCATTGATGCCAGAACCATCTGCACTTTTTGTTCAGGCAATGCGGCCACCTGGTCTAGCAAACTTCATTATTTTGGTTGTCTGGGCTTCACTCGATCTTGACATCTAAGCCATGCCAGCCAGTCTTGACCAGGTCTTTGCAGATGCTAAACATCAGCTACTAATGCCTGCCTTTTGCATGCTGGATAGAATAAACCAGTGGATAAAATGAGTCTTTGGAGCTGAACATTCAACTTTCATCCACTGGATTATCACCTTGTCAGCTCAGGCAAGTAACTTAGCATCTTTGTGTCTCATTCCCTCACTTATAAAATAGGGATAACATGCTTCTATAAGCAAAAATATAGGTTAAATCACTTTGTTGTGATGTACTCAACTTGGTACGCCATTTGAATGGTTAATGTCCTCTCCTGAAGTCTGCTGCTTGTGTGAGGAAATAGCCTTATCAAGAACTTATAAACAATGACACCAAAACAGTCACACAAAGGAGTAAGTGGAGAAAAACTGAGATGAGGACGGTCAGTCTCAGGAATTGTTCAGCCATCATTGTCTTTTTAAGCTTTTTTTAAATTTTTTATTTTTTATTGATGCTTTGAGGATTTAATACAATGTATTTTGATCACATTCAGACCCCCCTTGTTCATCTCCACTCCCATCCCACTGCCCCCCACAGCTTCGTGTCCTCTATTATTATTTTTCTTTCTTTAAAAGGTCTATCAAGTCTAATCTGGTTCCTCAGATGCTCTTCAGTGTGGCAACTAAGACTGTTGGGAGATGGAGAGTCAGTTTTGGGGGTGATGTGATGCCTAGCATGTTGACTAGACTCCAAGGGGTACATCCACCCTGGAGAGCATTTGGGGAACACAGATTACACTCAGTTGAATGGGGTAGAAAGAGTGTAAGGGCCAGAGGTGGTAGAGGAATACAAGGAATCCACATTGTCTGGACACACCACCAGGTGTCCAGCTGCACATATGAACCTACAGCTTTTGTGACCTCATCCACAGTCCCATACAAACAAGGCAGTCAAAAGCTCATCATGGATGGGGGAGGTAGACAAGAAGCCCCAGCACAGTCGTCCTTTCCTTCAAACTCAAAGAAGTGGGCTCCTCAATGTATCTTCAAATCGGAATGCACTGAGAAAAATGAAATCAAGAAAAAAATAAAGGTCAAAGAGACAAGCAATTAATTCAAAAAAAGCAGGGAAGCCTTAGAAGTTCACCTACTTTTACTGATTAGCCTTTGACTTCACTAGGAAAAAGGAAGGGATAAGCTGGAAGACACAGCCTAGCTCTCAGTAGGAAAACAGGCAGTGCCCTGAACCACAGGACAATTTGTTCTCAGAACTAAAACTAAAGCAAAGTCAGCGAAGGATTATGTTGTGGGAACCCTGATGATAAACACATTCGGGATGAGAGAAGGAGCTCCTCCCCAATACCGTGGGCACAAAAATTGAAAACAGGATGATGTAATTGTGAAAAATGGAACAATCTTGGATTGTTCAGCTCCTCTAAGAGCCAGACACTGAGGACAGCTGCTTCCTCGCAGAGCTACTCTCCAGGGAGGTGCTTTCCAGTGAGCATCCCAAGAGCAGAGACTGAGAGAAGACAGGAGGCAAGACAGAGGGCAGCTTTCTGCTTAGCTGTGAGGGAAACTGAGTGCAGTGAGGAAATTACTGCATTTGTTAAAAATACATATAATTTCGAAATATGCGTGAGATGAGAAGTCAAGTCTTGATTGATGAGAAACAAAAAGGTTTTAAATTATACTACTTAACCTTTTATAATGGGCTTCCTTCCATGCTTCATCTCTAAAAGTAATAGAGATGCTGAGGGCTGAAACAACCACAGGAGCCTGCTGTTGCCATTTAACTAATGAGAAATCTGGAGAACTGAGGGCGAGCTGCTTGCCCGGGTTACATAAACAACCAGCTTTGACACTGAAACGCCTTTCTCTAGATTTCTCAGCAAATGGTGTCTGCCTAACCATTTTCCCAAAGTATGATCCCTGGAACACTAGTTCTGCAGACGGACAGCGTTTCTATTTCATGGTAAAGTCAGCTGTGAGCATGCTAGATAAAGTGAAGCACACTCATTGTGAGGGTTGTCGGCATTTAAAAAATGATCATGAATACAGTAAATTACCAAGTGGGTGATATCAAATGGACTTTTCACTAAAATTATTTGAATCTAGAATTCTTGCAGTCTGACTTTCAGTCTTAAGAGTGCCATGGAAAGCACTGCACCAACGTGTACTGAGTGAAGTGAAGCAGTAAGTTAGAAAGGTTTCAGTTTGGGCAGAGAAACATACAGGTGAAGTGGACTGAGAAAAGGTGGATCTACAATAACTATCTGCCTGGAACAATGTGCTCATAAGCAGACAGGGGCTAGTGCTGCCAATGGTAAATTTAGCCTGAATAAGCGTACTTCATCGTGGGAAATTCAGATGTGAGATTTACAGATAACAGTCAAATGTGACAAAGAAAGGCCTATTTGCATCTGACAGAAACAACCTCTTGAAATATACAAAGAGTTCTTGTAACTTAACAATAAGAAAATGAGCAACCTAATTTAAAAATGGACCAAAGGCCTTAAGAGATGTATCACCAAAGAAGATATCCAGATGGCAAGTAAGCATATTTCACAAAGCAAATGCAGACTGAAACAACAATAAGATTTCATTATGCACAGAATGGCCCAAATCCAAAACACCAACAATACCAAGAGTGACAAGAATGGGACTCATTCATTGTATATGATTCATGTTATAGCTACTTTAGAAGACAATTTGGTAATTTGTTACAAACTAAACATACCCTTACCATTCAATTCATCAAATTCTCTCACTGGTATTTACCAAAAGGACTTAAAAGCACAAAGTATCTGAAAACACAAAAACCTGCACACAGTTTTTAAAGTAGTTTTATTCATAATTGCCAGAACTGGAACCAGATGAAATATCGTTCAGTAGATGAATGGACTAAAAGCTGTAGTACATCCAGACAATGGAATGTTATTCATTGTTAAAAATCAATAAACCAGCCAGGTGTGGTGGCACACACTTTTAATCCCAGCACTCGGGAGGCGGGGGCAGGCAGATCTCTATGAGATCAAGTCCAGTCTGTCTACATAGCGAGTTCCAGGTCAGCTGGTGCTACAGGGAAACCTGTCTCAAACTCCACTATCAAGAAAAAGAATAAACCATGAAAAGATAGGAGGGGCCAGGCAGCACCTGGAAGGCAGAAACAGAAAGATTGCTGCATGTTTGAGCCTAACCTGGACTACACAGTGAGTTCCAGGATAGCCAGGACTACATATTGAAACGCTGTCTCAAACGAAAGGAAGGAAGACAGACAGAACGAAGGGAGGGGGGAAGAAGGGAGAGAGGGAAGGAGAGAGAGGGAAGGGAACAAAGAACCTTAAATTCATATTACTGAAGTGAAAGAAGTCAATCTCAAAAGTTTACATAAATATATGATTCTGTTTATAAGCACTCCGGTGAAGGCAAACTATGGAGAAAGGAAAAGATCAATTGTTGCTAGGGCTCGGGATGTGGAGGAAGGTTGGATAGGCAGAGTGCAGAGGATTTTTAAGAATCCCCATATGATACTCTAAAGATAGACACATGTCATTTTACATTTTTTCAAAGCCATCAAATGTACAGCATCAGCAGTGAACCTAATGTAAACTTGAGACTTTTGGTGATTATGAGGTATCAATGCAGTTTCATCTATTGTGAATGTCCCTCTTTCATAGGGAATTTTGATATTTCAGGGTAGCTAAGCATATGTGAAGGCAGGAGGTAACCTCTGTACCTTCCTTTCCATTTTATTATTAATCAAAGATTGTTCTTTAAAAGTAAAGTCTTAAAAAGCAGAGAAAAAGTTGAATCAGAGCTGAGGAGAAAGGATGCAAATAAGATAAAAAATAACAAGCGAGTTAAGGTCTTATATTAAGATCTTTGATTTCTGGTTGCAGAAATGGCTCAGTGGCTAAGAACACTAATTTCTCTTGCAGAGGACCCAGGTTCAGTTCCCAGCAACCCCACGCAGTGAACAGTCATCTAGAACTCCAGTTCCAAGGGTATCCAATGCCCTCTTCTGGTCTCCATGGACATTGCACTCATAAGGTACATTTACATGCATATATACATACACACATACATACATACATATATACATACATACATACATACAAAACACTCATACATAAAATAATTAATAATTTTCTTTTTTTTTGTCTTTTTGAGATAGGGTCTCCCTGCAGCCCCAGCTGGCCTGGAATTCACTATGTAGACCAAGCTGGCCTTGATCTCACAGAGATCTGTGTGCCTCTGCCTCCCAAATGCTGGAATTTTAATTATTTAATTTAATGTAACCTTTAGGTGCATGTAGCACCATGTCCGGAATTTTTTTTAAAGAACTTTGATTCATTTTTTAATTGACTTTTGTGAACAGTGAGAAATATGATTCCTCAGCATGTATATATCCACTTTTCCCAGAAGCATTTGTTGAAGTGTCTGCCCAACACCCACCCCACATAGGTTTTTGAAACCTTTGTCGAAACTTAGGTTACTCTGGTTGTGTGGGGTTATTTCTGGGTCATTTACTCTAGCCCATTGGTCTACAGATAACACTCTTCTTAATGGGTGAGTAAAATTCCATCGTGTGTATTTAGCACCTTTGTTTATCTATTCATCTGTTGGGGCATCTAGGGTGGTTCCTTTCCTGCTAGAGTGAACTGTGCAGCTGTAAATGAGGATGTGAATGTTAGTGACTAGGCACCTCTAGTATGCTGGCTTAGTCTGTGAGTGTGACCCAGGGAGGACACCGCTGCATCATTTCGCAGTTCTGGTTTTAAATTTCTGAAGCAGCTCTCTGATTTCCATAGTGGCCACTCCAGCTTGCATTCCCATCAGCAGCCAATAGGGTTTCCTTTTTCCTATGTTTACCAGAACTTGTTGTCATTTGTTTTCTTCTCTTGTTTATTTTTCACCATGTTTATAAAGGTAAACACTTACAGCAGTATAATATATAAAATATACAGGTGGTGAAAGAGCGGAAACACATGGGGAGAATTACAGCCATTTTTCGACTGGTGAGTATTTGGTGAGGAGTGCAGGGGACAGGTTCAGAGAGGAGCAGTCTGTGCAGGAGGTTTCACTGTACATGTAAGCTTGCATATAGTGGGGCATTTTGAATCATGTCTTTTTCTCTATTTTTGGTTTTTTTTTTTGTTTTTTTTTTTTGAGGCAGGGTCTCACTATGAAGCCCAGCTGGCCTGGAACTTACTTTGAAGACCAACCTGGCCTTGAACTGACAGAGATCCACCTACTTCTGCCTCCTGAGTGATGGAATTAAAGGCATGTGCCAAAATACCTAGTTCCATTACTTTCTCCATCTAATGGCATGGTGCCTAGCTTTGCTAGGCCTAAGGTGATGGAAACAGAATAGATTATAGTTGGTAGCATGGGCCCTGGAGTAAGAGTGCCCGGTGCCCACGTGGTGATGACTGAGCTACCTAAAATTAGTGAAATATGGTAAATATCCATGGACTGTCTGGTGATGACATTACTGTGTGGCATGTAGTTGAGTGCACAGTAAGCTGATAATAACCAGATATGTATGTTTAGTGGATGCACATATGTGCACAGTCTGGAATTTTCCTCTGTTCCGCAGTTTGTACTTTTCACGTAATAATATACCTTGGTGATCTCCCATGTCAAAACATACAAGTCTTTTTTTATTTGTTTTCTTTATGGTAGTCATTAGGAATGGGGTGAAATAGAATCTCAACGAAGTTTTCATTTGCATTTTCCTCATGGCTAAAGATATTGAACATTTTTTCAAGTATTTATTGGGCACGTGTATGGTTGGGGGTGAACTGTCGAGTCAGTTTCCTGTCCCACTTATCAATTGGATGATTTGGGGATTTTGATATTTAATTTTTGCAGTTCTTTATACATTCTAGATACTAATCTCTGCCTGATACATAGTTGCCAAATATTTTTTAACCTCTCTGTAAGTTGTCTCTTCATTCTGGTGACTGTTTCTTTTTCTGGACAAGAGTTTTTATAAATGTCATACAATTCCATTTGTCAATTCTTACATATTAGTTCCTGTGCTACGAGAATCTTTTTTCAGCAAATCCTGCAGTTCTCTCCCTGTGTGTCTCTCTCTGTGTCTTTCTCTACGTGTGTGCATGTGCACGTGTGCATGTGTCATGAAATTAAAAAGGAGACCATGAAAAGGAAGAAAGGGTTTTAAGGAGGGAGGGAGAAGGGGTATAAACAAGAAGGTAAAGGAAAACCTGTGAAATGAATTCAGGTCTACAGTTCTACTTGAATGGAGGAAGGGCTCGTTAAAAGGAGACAGGTAGGGAAGGACAAAAAAAATTCTATTGACATATATGGTGAAAATGTCATAATTAAGCCCATTACTCTGTATACTAACTTCAAAAATTAATTTGAAAATGGAAGAAAGAATCCAAATAGCAGAGACAAGTGAAGAGCTTGTTTCAAAGTTTTTAGATGCAGATGGTTTGAATGCTCACAAAGAAAGTGAGCAAATGACAACGAACTATGTACTATTTACAATATGTATATAGGATTTGTTCTCCATTACCTGTCTTCTTCCACCCAAACGTAAACTTTACAATGGCCGAGATTTTGTGACCATTCCCCACACAATGATAAATTCCCAAAGTCTAGAACAGTGCCCAGCATAAAGAAGTGAATGAATAAATGACCAACTTCACAGATGAAGAAAATGGTGCCCCCAAAACTTAAGTAACTTTCTCAAGGGGCCACATCAAGCATCACGATTTAGGCGCAAGTGGCTGCTCTGGCGCCAAAGAACTGGTCCCACATTCTGCTGCACAGCTGAGATAACACGTCTTGCTTTTCATAATAGGTCCCTGAAATGATTTTGTTTTCTTCTTTAAAGATTCTTCATGTGTATCAGTGTTTGCCTGCATGTATACATAGTGCACATACAAATGGTTGTTAGCTGACATGTGGGTGCTGGGACCAGAACCTGGGTCCTCCACAAGAGCAGCCAGTGCTCTTAACCTCTGAGCCATCTCTCCAGACCCCATTTTCTTTATTTACTATTTTTCTTTCTTCTTCCTTCATTTACTTTATTTTCTTCACTCGTTTCACCTTTTAAAAAAATTGTATGTGTTATTGTCTGCCTGAGTTTGCATGGGACTTGTGTATGCTGACACCATTGCCATAGAATCATATGAGCTGGTTCCCAGGAGCTTGTAGGACTGTTTCCCTATGGTCATGCACTTCCTCCCTGGTTCTTATAATCTTTCCGCCCCCTTTTCATGACGGTGCCTGAGCCTTGGGTGGGAGAAGTTTAATAAAGGGAACCTGTCCAAGGACCAGCATTTAGCAGACTCTTGATTCTCTACACTTAGGCTATATGTGACCTTTTGAGTTCCTGGCTCTCTGCTGCATGAGGAACCTTCATTACTGAGAACTGAGAGATTCATTAGTGTCCTCTTAATTATCCCTGTTTTATGTTCCATGAGCCTCAGGTGCAGACACCATCATAGAACTGGGAAAATGAACAGCAGACCCCAATCTTATCTAAAGGAATATTGGCAACTGATTGCTGCTAGGAGAAGAAGAGCTCATCTTCCTAAAACAAGAGACTCTAGATAGGATGACTAGACTTAGCAGACAGACTTGTACTAGGGAGTGGTTGGGGACACTGACAACCCAGTGGACCTTAACAGGGATGACCTAGTACATGGGCTCCAATTGGGAGGAGGGGCTATGAGAGGGTTCCAGTGGAGATGGGGGTATAAAGATGATTAAGATTGTTTGAGCTGTTCTGTAGAAAATAAACAAAATTTTCAATAAAAATGTTAACAATTTTATGTGTCGATGTTTTGCCTGCATGAATATAAGTGCACCTGTGAACGCAGTGCCTGTGAAGGCCAAAAGAGGGGTCTGGATCCCCTGGAACTGGACTTAAGGACATTTGTTAACTGCCATGTCGGTGCTGGGAACCAGACCTGGTCCTGTGGAAGAATAGCCAGTGCTCTCAACTGCTGGCCTCCTCTCCAGCCCCTCGTGTCACTGTTTCATTGAGCTCTTCCTTATTCATGTGGACGCACACTGAGCACTGTGATTAACACTGGGGAGGAAAATCTCAGTAAGACCCATAGTCTAGTGCCAAGGGCTGCCCTGGCCAGAGGAATGGCAAGCATATTGACAAATACATTCAAGATATGTGTTCACTTTCTTTTTTAGGAAATAGAAATTATTTCTCTCAACATATTTCCCCTTTCCATTGAACCAAAAGAAAATTTTTCCCCAGGGGCTTGGGAGATAGATGGCTCAGTGGATAAACCACTTGCTATGCAACCGTGAGGACACAAGTTCGGATTCCCAAACTCACATAAAATCTGGGAAGGCATTGAAGCCGCCTATATCCCAGCACTCAGGTGCAGAGAAACAGATGCCTGGGGCAAGCTGGTTTGCTAGACTAGCTGGATTGGGTTAGCTCTGAGCTCAGGGAGAGGCCCTGCCTCAATGAAAAAAAGGGAAGAGCATTTGAGAAAGACACCAGACATCGTCTTTGGTCTTCCACGCACACATGCACACACATGCAGGCACAAGTCCACCCACACATATATGTGTGCTCACACACATGCCAATGTGCACATAAATACATGCACACAACACACACATACACTAAAAAGAAAAGAGAAACTCTAATCCGAGTCGCTGCGTAAATGTAATCATTTTATTTGAGCTGCCTCAAAACATGTAAATGTCACATTTTATAATTTTTCTTACAAGTAATTTCTGGTTTTTTGGAAAGCACATATGTTATAAACTGTAAATGACAGAAAAGATTATGAATTTCATTGCACATTAAACAAATACTTATTGATATTTATCATGCGAAATCATAGCAAAAAGTACGATGAGGGTTTAAAAATGTCGCTCCTGCTCCTAAGTGAGTTCACAGATAGATACAGTGCAAGATACCAAGAAAACACACAGAATGGCCAGAATAGAACACGATGTGTTTCAGGCTGGGGTAATGGAGATTTCAGTGCAGGGAGCTCAGCTTCAGGGCCTTTGTGATGCACTGTTTCTTCCTTGCTTTCTGGGGTTGGTGGGTTTGTGCAATTGCTGACAATTCATCAGACTGCACAGTCAAAGCATACACTTCCGGGAGGTGGAGTGATGTCTCTGCAGTCAAGATTGCATACTGCTTTTGCAGAGGACTCAGGTTGGTTTCCAGCACCCATGTCAGGCAGCTCACAACCACATGTAAATGCAGCTCCAGTGGGTCTTATGCCCTCTTCTGGCCTCCGTGGGCACTGTACTCACATGCACAGGCCCACACATAGACTCAACACATACACACATAATTAAAAATAAAATTTTTAAAAATTCACTTTCTTGAGGTTATTCATCAATAAAGTGTCTCCTTCAAACACTACGAATCCCCTTGACTGGCGAACACCCAAAAAATACTTTTCTTTGCTTTGTGTGCCAACAGAAGTCAATTTAAAGAGTCTACCCACTAGGCTTTAATAATCTGTCCTCCTGGAAGCATGCAGGAAGTAAAGAGTAGGTTGCAAATTCTCTTAGAGTATGTGTTTTCTCAACTATGATTAGCTCACTGCTGCCACAGGTTCTGTGGAGTAAGTATTACAATGACATTTTGAAAATGGCAAATTAGTGAAAGAGGTATTTGATGGTAAAGCAAGTAAATAGGTAGTTTTTATTTTCCAATAACAACCTGTAGCCACCCACAAATTCTATTTTAAAATTTCAGTGCTTATGGGAAAAAACTATTGAGTGACAAGCATTATTTATAAAAGACCCCATAAAGGGTATTAAAGATGTCAAGAATGTTTTATCTGCTAACCTAAAACCTGTCTCAGGCAGAAATAAAAATGGTTACAGAGTGAACACATGCCTTTCATGTTAGTGCAGCATTTGAGAACACCTGGACCAAGGTTATGTGTTAAGTCAGTGAAAATATATAATTCATGGGGTAATGGAAAAAGCCTCTAGACAGGAAGATGGATGAATTTAACATTTTCTGTGTCACCAAACAGCTAATGATCAGGTAAACACCTCTGAGCAAAACAAAATCCAGAATTGTTCCAGTCACTCTCTGGCCACCTCCAGCATCTGGTATGAACAGTCATGAGGCTGTTAGGGGCCCTCCTAGCATCAGGTCCAAGCACAGGACCTCCCATGTTTATCATCTCACTTACTCAGAAGCACCTGTTATGGAGAAAGTGGTACTGGGCAGAGCAGCAAGGACTCAGACAAGATCTGCTGGATCCAAGGCCATGTCTGTTATTGTATAACTGCCTGATTTTAGGACATCTTCTTTCCTTGTCTTCTTAATAGAAAGTAGATCAGATCCCTGCTCTGGATCTTGACAAGTCATTTATTGGGAAGCACAGCCTCTTGCTGATCCACACTTGCCTAGGATCATAAGACACCCTGTTTCCAGAATGTTACCTTCCAAATTATCTTACCTAATTGGTTGGTCATCTTTCCCACGTTTGTTTTTAAAAAATATTTATTTATTATTTTTATTTTATGTGTATGCATGTATTGTAGGTAAGTGCACCCGTGTCGTGCAATGACCACGGAGGTCAGAAGAGGCTGTTGGATCCCCTGGGACTGGAGTTACAGACAGTTGTTAGCTGCCATGTGGGTGCTGGGATTCGAACCCGGGTCTTCTACAAGAACAACCAGTGTTCTTAAGTTCTGAGCCATCTCTCCAGCCCCCTCTTTCCTACATTTGTAACACACACACACATATACACACCACAATAGAAAGTATTCAAATTCTGGAGGAAGTCCTCTGAATTCAAGATTCAGTCACTCTGACATTCGTCGCAGAAGCTCAAGCACCACCTCAACCCTCTGACTTTTGGCTCTTGGCCCCATCTGCAGGCAATGTGGCATCTTGTTCGGTTTCCTTTACTCGCTCTCTAAAAACCTGGTCAGTACTATTGCATTTTACTTTGTTAAATAGCTATAATTGAATAATATCATGATGTTTAAATGTTTTAAAGATGTGGTTTGGGACTGGAGAGATGGCTCCATGGTTAAGAGCATTGGCTGCTCTTCCAAAGGACCCAAGTTCAGTTTTCAGCACCCACAAAATGGCCTATAACTACAAGTTCAGTTCCCAGCACCTACATCAGGTGGTTCATAATGGCCTATAACTACAGTTCCAAAGGATCCCAATGCTCTCTTCTGGCCTCTGTGGGTACCCACACACACGTGATATACATACTCCGACATGCACATACACATACACACACACAAACACACACATATATATGACATGCACATAAATACAAAAGAAAAAAGAAGTGAAAATATGAAACCTAACACAGCATCTGTTAAGATTTGAGTTTACTTATCCAGTTATGCTGCATATTGGTTTTAAAACACTGTGCTCATGGATTAAATTCAGTATAGTTTACAATTTACATTCTCTGATGAATCAGCATTATATAACTTTTCATATGCACACACATGCATGCCATGATTCAAAGTTAAGATTTTTTTCAATACTATGCATTCAAAGTCAGTGCGTGTGGGGTTAAAGCACATTATACAACTAATGAAAACGCTGTACCATGAAACACAGAGCCTGAACCTTGCCTACGACTGTAAAACAAAGCCCATAGTCACTGGTCTTTTGTTTTGGTTTAATCTTTTTTTCTTCAAATTCAAAATCAAGTCCATGAAGTAACTGGTAGGAAGTGGGGGAGCATGGGAGGAGTACGGGGCACTGGGAGGGATGGGATAATGCAAATACAATACTCATATATGGAATTCTTTAAAAATGTTTCTGAGTCCATTATCATCTGTAAATAACAATATGGCTTTCTAAAGAATGATTTGCCAGATAATGGTAAACTACTATCATTTTTGGTTTCAGCCCACCAGTCATCCTAAAGTTTTAAATAAGAAATAAGCACCAGGGGCTGGAGAGGGAGCCAGCAATTAAGAATGTTGCTGCTCTTCCAAAGGACCCACTTTAATTCCCAGGTGGCGTGGGAAGCTCACAACTACCTGTAACTACAGCTCCAGGGGATCAAATGCCCTATTCTGGTCTCTGAGGGTAGAGAGAGCAGGGACGGAGAGGGACGGAGGCAGAAAGAGAAAGAAGGAAAGAGACAGGAAATAAAAATAAATCTTTAAGAAAAATAAACAAGCACCATCCTGTGCACTGCACAGAACTGCCCTCAGACAGACAGCCACCACCTTCCCAAGCTTGGTGATGCCTCTTGTCTAAGATCATTACAACTGAGCTTAACTGTTCACATACCACTCCCCCGCCAAGGAAGGGAGGAGCAGGGACAGCCATGGAACCCTCAACCAAGAGTCCAGCCACCTCCCAACCAACCAACCAGTCAGCCCTAGCTGCACTTAGTGTCGGGGAGGGGCTAAGGGTATACAGGCTAAGGAAACCTAGGGGAGTCTCTCTTACAATTTTGTGCAGCTATGGGGGGAAGCCAGTATTCCTACTTGGTTGAAGACTTTCCAGTGCAGCCTTAGGTGGGGAGCACCCACACTCCTGTAAGTAAACCCTCACCCACTGCTCTGTAACAAGCCCAGTAAGCTCACTGGTTTCCCAGACTACAGTTTGGCAAAATCTTACCTTGGTTTGTAGTTGGGACCAAGGGAGGAGGGGTGGATGTTGTTTACACCCACCCCCCCAAAGGAATTTTAACAACATGTCAAATAATGTAACTTATACAAACAAAAATGTTTCTGTTTAAATGTGGCTATGTAAATATGTTAACACATTTGTAAATTATGAGCTTTGCCAGTGCTGAGCCATTTGCAATAACCAGTTGGCATTTGCCATTTTCTAAACTGTTTATAGTATCCTCAAATATTTAATAAAAATGTTATAATTGGTTTCAGCATTTTATTTTGAAGTATAATAACACGATTTTCCTTTCCTTATATCATATTAAACTGAAACTGTGAAATAATATGTATGCATATATCAACATATATATTTATATAGTTATTAAATAGATTGCTTCAATAAGGTCAGTGAGAAAAGATTGGCCAAAGTTGTATAAACTGAGATTTATTAGAGGTGGCCACGAGGTATTAGCTATTCAAGTGTTTTCTGTAGTAGCTGAGGGAAAAAAAAACTAGCACCCGAAAACTTTCATTTTACTTCTCAGTGGTGGGTAATTTTACTTCTCAGTGGTGGGTTTTCTAAAATGCTACTCTAGATTCCTTAATTTCTCTAAGTCCTATTCCCACTAATTTTTTACTATTTCTAAAACTTAGATTATCCTACTAAGAATACATACATTTTACGGTAGTTCCTTTTGGAAAACAATATTAAGAATCACAGAAATAAAGTAAATATGTTATTATTCATCTAGGGAAACTGTATATTCAATACTTTTTTAAATCAAAAAAACATTTATGTGTGTGCGTATATTGCCTGCATGTAGGTCATACAATGCCTGTGGAAGTCGGATCCCCTGGAACTGGAGTTATGGACAGTTATTAGCTGCCATATGGGTGCTGTGAATTGAACCCAGGTCTTCTTCAAGAACATCCAGTGTTCTTAACTGCTGAGCCATCTCTCCGGCCCCCATATTCAATATTTTTAAACATGTCATTTCTTCCAGCAATACTTAAGGCTATTCTTCACCCTGTCCAAACTGGAATCTTTTCAGTTTCCTAAAAAAACAGCATACTCTATTATTACTTAATGTAAAGATACCCAAGAATGATTTAGAGATTGGCAGGATGACAATAGAGACAAAGAAACACATACTGAAGAAATAATGAGGTAAGTTGCCAAACGGAATGGACAGTATGAACTGTTATCGGTCACAGTGGGTCTCTTGCAAGGTGACAGACTTGTTCAGAGGCTTGGCCTGTGTTCGCTTGGCCAGATGATATGCTTCACTTTCAGAAAGTGACCATGAAAAGCCTTGGCTAAAAGTTGTATCTGGTGGCTTGGGCTTTATTTTGGCATTGAGAAGCTACAATTTTCAGGGCGATGAGCATGCTTTGCCCAAGAAATGCATTTCTCTAGATAAGCAAGTGAGGGGAAGTGTATTCATCCATCTTCAATTCACTAGCACAGTTTGAAAGAAGAAATTATCAATAGTTTATTAAGGTAGCCATTCATTCATTCATCCCTTCAACAAAATCATCATATATGACATATTTTAAAATAGTCCAAACTCCATTTAGAACATATACCATCAAGGATTCTTCAGTTATTACTATTATAAATAATTTGTCTTGAGAAGTGCTAACAAAACCCTGAACATCATTTTTCACTCATTATCTTCAAGAAAATTATGATGCCAAAAGGACTATGAAACTTCTCAGGTTGCCTAAAATGGATCGCTGAAAGAAATCATGCCATCGATTCGCCAGGCTTCTCCTGGCTCCAAATATCACTTCCACGTATTCTTTGCTCCACGAGTGTTCATTCTGCAGATTTACTAGATTATAGAAGAAAGGGAACCCCTACACACACACACACACACACACACACACACACACACACACACACTGACTTATTGTTTTGGACAGGATCTCACTATGTAACCCAGGCTGGCCTTGAACTCATGATCCTTCTACCTTTGCCTCTCTACTGCTAGAATTACAGAGAAGTGTACCACTAAAATAGGTTGGCATTTTTAAGCTATATCTTATGAAAACTGACTACAGCTACTTATTTTGCCTTCTAGAACAGTGCTTCATAATTTCAACCATCTGATAATCAGGTTGAATGGCCTTCCTAAGAGGTACAGTGTTCATCATCAATCAGGACAGGATGCTAGTGAGAAAAATGACAAATGCTTTAAGCACAAATTTTTCTTCCATCTTAAAGTGTCATTGTTTACAGTTTTAGGTCTCAATGATACAATAAAGTTAGATAAAATATTGTTTGCAGCAAAAATAATTTTTTAACAACTATAATTTACTCTTTTTAACACAACCTCTGTTTTATATGATCAGAGATATTCCAGAAAACAACAACTATAAACGGAAAGATGATCTTGGTCTGAGAGAATAACACACCTACGGAAGGAAGGGCACAGAGCTACAACATTTAGCAAGAATCCAGGCTTCCAGAGGAAGACAAGAGCACAGCAGTGAACGGGAACCCTTCCCTAGTTCTTCCCTTCTCTCCTTTACCCTTCCAAACTACTCAACCAACTGTCCACAGCCCATTCATTCACCTCAGCAACGAGCTTAACGTGCTTCATTAACAAATGTGAAATTTAGATAACTTTGCTTTGTAGCAAAATCTGAGTACAGTAATGATCACGAGGAAAAAATAAAGAAGAAAGTGTGTTTCCTGTGTCCCTGGATGGCCGGCCATCATTGATGATCCTTTGTTGCTACCGAGCAACCCCTTCTTTTTGTTGAAAGGCAGTCGATGAATGCTATGGAGGGTTTGCTATCTTGACATTATCCAGTGGTCCAACTCGCTCAAATATTATCATTTGCAGTACTGGACTGTACAGGCAAAGCTACTATAAATTCACATGAGAAAAGACAAGCTCAGGAAACAGAGCTTTGTAAGCTTTAGTAAGTTATGAAATTTTGACAGAAGCATGAAAATCCTTCTAGACCTCAAATAATTGTCTAGTCTAGGTGGCACAGGCATTGGAAATTTGGTGTTAATAGTGAAGAGAAGACTCAAGTCAAAAAGAAAAAGACATCTGGCTTAAATTATACCATGTCATTTACTACCTGTGGCCTTGAACCTACTGCTTCTTTTAGCCTTGATCTCCTTATCTGAAAAATCAGGAAATAAGTTCATCCATGATGGGATTGGTAGGAGACTTAACAAGATGATACATATGAAATCAAGCAGAGTAGTACTTGTTTATTAAATAGTATACTTAATAAACACTTTACACAAATCATGTTCTTCCTTTGCCACTGTGTGCTGTCAGCCTATACCTTAAAAGCATCGCACGTGTGGATGTGTGAGGAAACTCATATTCTTTGCACTATGGCCACTACCTAAAATCTGCATCACTAATATTTATTGAGGCTCTACTGTCTTCTTCAACAAGCTTGCAATATAACAGTAAGAGAAATGTAAATTATAACAGTCCCGCAGCTGTCACAATAAGGCAGCTGGTGGCACAATGCAGCAGTCAGGAGACAAGGGGGGCATGAGCCTGAGGGTCCTGGGAAGCATCAAGGAAAAGCTGTATTTTCACTGCTTTGGGTTAGTAGGCGTTTACCGGGGCCTGAGAGAGGATAAGATTTCAGATACAACCTAAAGGATGGTATCTGAACTTTAAAATAGTTTTAAATGTTTAAAAATTTCTTACATAAATTCTAAATTCGTACAGGTTATGTAATCATATTGTGTGCACCTTCGCACCAGTGGCTCTGAGAGAATAAAATAAGCACTTCAATAGGAAGTAGCAGTGATGGGCATAATTTGCTAAAACCACATGAAACGATCTACTTTCATCTACTTGTCATTAACTGGAAGACAGTTGAGCAGAAACTTGTCCTCTTACATGTGGAAATGCATGTGTCCTAGAGTTTCAGGTAACAGTTCATCCAGAGCTCACCACCTCCACACACACAGCATCAATATGATCTGCTAACAAGTTTCTATAGTGTGTATTGCTAAACACTATTAGACAAACTTGATAGGAAGTTGTTTGTCGCCAAAAAGTGAATACAATCTCATTAAAAAAGTGAATAGTTTTTTAAAATTTTGCTAAGATTTTTTAACTGATGAGCAACCCTTACATTGACCAGACCTTCACAACACAGAGTTATAAACCATTTCTAATTTCTCTGTGAAACAGAGTGGATTCACTTGATATAGCCAAACTATGGTGAAATTTGAAAAAAAAATTTTTTTTGAACTTTTGCATTATACTGTGTCTACCACTTATCTCGGAGCTCTCTTCTTTGGACTACTCATAAATAAACTCAATTTTTTTATTCTTCACATGAGTTATGAAATAGAAATAACCAGATTAAAAGACCAAGCATTCTTGATTTGCTCCTATTTAGTATAAGTGATTCAACTCTATGCCTCAGCCAAATGAAAAATGAATTCATAGGTACAGGAGTTGACCAATCTATGAAGAGTGAAGTTAAGGATATTAAATCCAAAGGTGTTTTGGCACATTGTCACTGAGTTAGAGGACAGCATGATACATAACCTGTGTAGTGAGAGCATCAAACCTCAGGAACTGAGTTTAAAAGCCACCGTTATAAAATTTCTTTTTTTAATATTTTATCTATTTTTATTTCATGTTCATGAATGTATTTCCTGAATGTATGTTAGTGTACCCATGTCATGCAATGCCTGCAGGTCAGAAGAAGGCATCGGATCCCCTGGAACTGGAGTTACAGACAGTTGTTAGCTACCCATGTGGGTGCTGGGAACCAAACCCAGGTTCTTCGCAAGAGCATCCAGGGCTCTTAACTGCTTAGCCATCTCTCCAGCCCCTAAAACTTCTTTTTTCTGTCATCTCACTTCATTGATTGTGCCGTTTCTACATGTAATTCACATATTGTATTGGTTTTTGCTTCTGTTGCTGTGATAAAATGCTGTGACAAAAGCAACTTAGGGGAGAAAGGCTTTGTTTTGGCTCACAGTTAGAGTCATAGTGATCAAGGTGGGGAAGGCAGAGCACCAGGAGCATGAGGCTGTGAGTCACACTGCATCAGCACATCAGACCAGAGAGCAGACGGGAACTAGAGCAGAGTATAAAACCTCAAAGCCTGCCCCCGAGTGACATACGTCCTCCAGCAGAGCTCTACCTCCTAAAGTTTGTATAACCTTCTCAAAGAGCATCGACAGCTGGGGAGTAGGTGTTCAAATACATGGGCCTATGGGGGAGCTCTCACATTCAAATCACGACACTAAAAATAAACCTACTATAATAAAAACATATTTTCATGGGAACTTCTGCCCCGAATGCCACTAACATGAGGTGATTAGGAAATTACAAACTAAATAAATCAACTCGATAAAAATATGCTCACAAACAGTTTAGTATCTACATGCATTAAATACCTGTCTAGTGTCATAGAAAAGTTAACACCCGTTTCAAGCTGTCATCAGCGATTTAGTACTTTCTGGAGTTTTGACAAATGTTAGTCAAATTGTGACTCATTATTATTTCATAATTCCTTCATTAACATACATTTTATATTTTCAGAACCATGTTAGCATATGTGGCAGCAAAGCTTCTCAACTTTAGTAGCAGTTATTTGGATTAAAGGACTCAGTTTTCATAACAGACCAACCACTTAGGACATTCAGTGTAAAACAGCTACTCTTAAAGTTAGAAGGGTCACCACAAAAACCCAGTGTCGGACTGTGTTTAACTTGTCATTTCCACTGTCAGAATGACAGAAACGATTTGATCATAAATAGTCTCTAAAGATTGCCCCTGTGCTTTGGGGACGTGTCAACCTGGTTGAACCACTGTGAACTTGGAACCCTGGGAGCACAGTACCAAACTTTTTGGGGGAACAGTGGTGAGATGTCGACCTCAGAATCTAGTTAAACAAAAGTTAAATTGCTTTTCAATTCAAGTGCACATGTGCTCTAAGAATACTAACCACTAGAGTAATACGTGAAAACCAAAACTTCAACAAATATATTTTAAAAGACTTCTTGCCATTGAGAGACACTTTTCAATGGGTGTGAAATGAAATGCCAGGATTTATCCCACTGAAATTTGAGAGGCAGGAGCTCGTTTTAACTCTTCGTCTGTCTGTGTTTAGCTTTATGGATAAAGATCAAGTCCAAGGCATTTTAGAAAATTAGTGGTGTCTAGTCCCCAGTGTCCTTACTCTGAATTTCCTTTATTAATAGAACAGGATGCACATGGTTGTGGGTGACCTCTTACTGAGTTTGCTATTGCTGTTGAAGCAGTCTGCAAAATGCAGCTGTTCTGTGAAGTACATGGATGCTCCAAGGGGAAAATATTTCATCAGGCTCTCCTGCAAAGTTCCTTGAGCTTTGAGCTTTAAAAAGTCTCTTAACATGTAGATAACAAAAATAGACGCTTAGAAATGGGGAAATGTCTCAGTGGATAGATAGAGCACTTGCTCCACAAGCATAAGGATAGACGTTCAGGTCCCCACAACCCACATAAAAGCCTAGCAGGTAGTTACCTATAATCCCAGCACAGGGAAGGCAGAGACAGGGATCCCCAGACAATCAGGCTAGGTAGACTTGCCGGAATTGGCGAGCTCTGAGTTCAGTGAGAGACCCTGCCTCAGTGGAGAGTGAGCCAGGAAGACATCAATGTCAACTTCAGGCCTCTACACGAACACACACGTAAGTGCACCCACACACACGTACACGCACACATTTCCACATACATATACAAAAAATACAGATACTTAGACACTGAGCTCTAAAACTTCTTACCTAAAACTCCGTCTAATATTTTGATAAGGTACAACTTCAATGCAAAAGCAAAGCTTCCTTCTTTTCACGTTACAGCCCCCGTCTCTTCACCAAACACTCTGAAATGCTCGTAAGTCACACAATAGTAAGAAAATACGTGGTGATGAGGCTTCAGTTTATTTTCATCACTTTCCAGTTGCTTTCTTCCCTCTCATTTCTTATTTTCCTTTTCTTAGGCATCTGATTTTTTTCATTTCATGTCTTCATTTCTAGAACAACTTTATGTCTTATTTTCACATAGAACAAAAAAGTAGAATGGGTAGCAAAAGAAGGTGTTCCACATTATTCATCAAGGAAAGTGAAGCAAAATACTCTTAAGTTAACTCTCCCTTCAGAGGGGAGAGTGTAAGGAAGATGATGGAACTCAGTATTGGGGAAACTGAGACTGTAACGCATGGTTAATGATGTGGTTCTTCTCAAGGTGGCAATTTCCACCTGAAATGTGTGCACTTTGGATGCATAAATTCCACTTTTTGGAATCTATACTACTTAAATACTTGAAAAACTGTACAATGGCATACCTAATAATGGCTAGATACTGCAATTGTTGACTAAATTAGGAGTAAATTATACAATCATATAACTTCAAAAGTATTCAAATTAATCTATATTACAAACATGGAAGAATAGACATATTTTTAAGGAAAATGAGAAACTGTTGAGTAATGTCTATCATTTGATCTTTTCTTTACCTACAAACACATACATGCTTATGTGTTTTCAGATCCATTTATTTAAGTGCCAACATAAACATCTCCAATGAGGAAAAATGATCTCAGACTCACTATCTCCAAAACACAAGTACTAATCTTTCCCCTAAGTTATTTCTTTTCTCACCTGGTACTCTGTCTACTCACTCACTCATTCAAGACTCCAGAGGAATGAAGCAATCAGTCTGCTAGTTAGCATGGTTATATTAATAATTTTACAATGAATGCATATCTCTAAATATCACATTGAACCCCATGTAAATTTTGGCTGTCCGTTATGCCCATTATCCGAGGACAGAAACTAGAGGAATCTCTTTTTCATATCCCACCTCTAGTGCAACCCATCTGCTTCTCACTACCCTCATTATCATTGCCCTTGTCCAAGACTTCATTTTTTAGAACCTATTACAATGGCCTCCTGTCTGATTTCTTACCTTTTCTTGCAAATGTCTATATTCTATTCATAGCCTTTTTAAAAGTTCAATTTGGATCCTGTCTCTCTCTTCACCATAGGACGCCACCTTCCCATTGCACTGACAGAAAATCTTCATTCCTTTTCCTGTTGTTTATTACCTGCATAATTTGCACACTGAAAACATTCCCAGACAATGGCATTGTTTTTGTCACGACAATAATAATACTGTCTAGTATTTTCTCATTCAGGTTTCAAAATAACTGTTTAAGAAAGACAATGATTAGATCCCAAGATCTACTATTTGAAAGTGATTTTCCCCATCCTTTCTGCTCCCATGGTATCAAGAGAAGCATCCATAACGACATCTTGCTTACAGGCCTTCAGTGGTCAATGCCTACGTAATCTGCCCCTTTAGCTCTCCCCCCTAACCTCATGCTGCTGCTGTCTTTTTGGTTTCTATACATGATTCAAGTGGCCTTTTCTCAGGTGCTAAAACCCACCCACCTATGTCTCTTCTTGGAGCTCTGCATGCCTGAAACACGTTTCTCTCCAGGCTTTGTCAAGCTGGCTCTTTCTTCAGTTCTTATTTAAACGCCACTTTGGGGGAAGGATTTTACTGACCAGAAAGGAAGTTGCTCCTACTTCTCCTTCTCACTGCACTCTACTTCATAAACCTTCTTGATGACTAAATTGTTTCCTTCCCATCCACCTCCCCAATGCTCTGGTATGATACGTGCGGCATATATAACAAAGAACTTGCTACGGGGAATCTATGAATCATATTTGTGGGGCTAGAAAAAGTGTTAAAATGCAGTGTTAAGGTCTGAACTTGGAAGGTGTCAGGAAAGGTAATGAGGAAAGTAATTGCAGGCTAAGGAGAAAATTGGTGACATTGGACCAAAGCATATGATAAATCCCAGAACACGTGAGAGGCATTGGACACCTAAGGAGGGAAGGAAGGAAAGAGAGACCCAAGCAGCTAGGGGAACCCTGAGGCTCCAAAGGTAGGTAAGACAAGATGGTTAAGGACTGAGGGGGTTTTCCTTTTTACCTTAAATAGTTGGGAACCATAGCATGTTTAAAAGAATGGGAGTTAAACACTAGATTTGTGATATAATAGACAGAGGAGAAAAGACTAAAGATTATCACCTAGAAACAAATTTGTAAAGTCCCAACCTTTCTCATTAATAAACTAAAGATACATATGACCAATCTAAAAGATGAGATATGAAATAAATATAATTTCAACTTAAGTTGAATATATAAGAAAAGTGTAGCTGGGTGTGGTGGCACAGACCTTTAGCCCCAGCACTCCAGGAAGAGGTAGGCAGATCTCTGAAAGATAGAGGCCAGCCTGGTCTACATAATGAGTTCCAGGCCAGCTGGGACTATGGGGAGACCCTGTCTCAAAAAAGAAAAGTTTAGTAAGAATTCACATGCATTTAAAAGTTATGGGGCTATGAACCCAGGGTTTTGTGCATATCAGGTAAATGTTCCACCCCTGATCTACAGTCTCCAACCACAAACTATGTTTTGATAAAATAGTTTGGGGAAGGTCAGGTAAATTTTCCAAAGGAGCCAGTGCCAAAACTGTGCTAGGTTAAAGTCACTATAACCAGTTTATAGGAAGAAGAGCAGAATCATTTCATTTAAACAATAAAAAGAAAATTGAGGATTACAATCTAGCCATCATAGTAGACTATCCATAGTAAAGTTGCGGGTTTACAAAAAACAAAAACTTTTCAAGACACTGGTACATAAACAAAAGTCATTAAACTGAAAAACTTCTTTAAAGACCTGAAAAATATTTTAAAATGAAGCTTAGTATTTCTCATTTGGAGATGCATCCCTAATCTGAAGGGGGGTGGGACTAGTAAATATGGAAAAGTCATTTTTCTAAAATCAGAAAGTTTAGATATGACCTGTTTTGACCCCAAATTCCAATGGACATTCTGTTACAAAGTAATCAGAAATACACAATGTACTTGTTCAATTTGTTTGTACTATGTAAAATTGATTTTTTTCTTTAATACTAAAATTTGGTCCATCTGTTGGGAAAACAGAAAATGTTCTAAATATATACAGAAAGTGGAAATGCTTCAGTCCACCAGCTGCACCCTGTGGTACATGCATTTTCATCAGCATGTTTGTCTTGCAGACAAAATGAATATCAGATGGTGGTTTTGAAAAAGGGCAGACCTAACATGAGGTGATTAGTTTCAAAAACAGATTTTTATTCTTGATAAATTATTACCAAATACAATCATCTGTTGATTGAGGATATAAAACAGATTGGTCATACTACACCCACAGGTTAAATGAAAAACGGAAATAATAAGTTTATTTAACATGGTCTTGCATTGAGTTCCCAGCAGTGCAAATCTAAGGCAAATAATTAGATTTCCAATTTAAAGATATACATTTGTTAAGCCAGACGTTTCCTGAGGTCATCTATTTCTCTGTTGGCTAGTCCCAGTGCACTGGCAATGTATTTAGAACATTTTCACTCAGAGCTTTGTATTACCACACCTTGAATACTGTCCTAATCAAGCCAGTATTGTGATTTGATTCTGGGCTAATACAGAAACAGTAAAGGGCTGATGTGATGACTCCTGGCTGCAAATTAGCTCCTGAAACAGTGCCATACAGATTTTTTTTTAAGTCCTGGGGCCCGGGAGGGGAGGAGTATACTAATAGACAATGGTAAACCAAACAAATAAAAACAGCCCATACTAAGTAAATGGGCCAACAAATACAGTTTAACCTCTTAAATAGCCACACTTCTTTTTATCAATGTGACCACTTAATTTATGATAAAAGATAAAAAGTTAAAAGATGATGTTCTGATCAGTATCTTATCTTTACAGAGCACACTCCCTTCTCCTCCTCTTCCCCTCCACGATTTCTTTTGTAATTTACAGCTTTGCTATGTAATGTCTATCCAGGGAGCAAAGAATCCCATTACAAATGAGTCCTCTGTGCAGTCTTCAGCTCCGTAAATCAACAGGCTGAGCTCTCCACCAGATTTTAAATCCCTACTTGAGTTAGGCTGGGACAACTTGCAAATTGGGAGGACAGGAAGTAAGGGAGGAAAAAGAGTTAAGTACCGAAATAGATTCCAGGAAAAGAACTTATGACAGCTTACATTTTTTCATGCTTTTCCTAATAACTATGTGCCCTCATATAGAAAGGGGGATGTCCACTATGTGCCCTCATATAGAAAAGGGGATGTCCACTATGTGCCCTCATATAGAAAAGGGGATGTCCACTATGTGCCCTCATATAGAAAAGGGGATGTCCACTATGTGCCCTCATATAGAAAAGGGGATGTCCACTATGTGCCCTCATATAGAAAAGGGGATGTCCACTATGTGCCCTCATATAGAAAAGGGGTTGTCCACAATAGTAGGAGTGAAAAAAGGTGCACAAAACAAGAACGCCTTGCTGAGAGAATATTCCCAGAGGATTCTAACAGGTCCAGCAGATTGCATTAGAAATACAGTGAGTTTAATGTCTTCTTGGAGATTAGATTGCAAATGGACTAGAAGACCTTGAAAAGATAGTTAAGCTGGGGTCTGGAGCTATAGCTCAGTCAATAATGTGCTTGCCACCCAAGCATGAAGACTTAAATTTAATCCCCATCATCCACCAAAAAAGCCAGGCACACTTGTAATCCCAGTGTTGGAGAGAGAGAGAAATAGGTACAGGCAGGCAGATTCCTGACCTAATCAGTGAGCCTCAGATCTCAGTGAGAGAACCTGTCTCAAAAATCAAGCTGGATGGAGCTGGAGAGGTGACTCAGCGGTTAAGAGCACTGGCTGTTCTTGCAGAAAACCCAGGTTCAAATCCCAACACCCACATGGCAGCTAACAATAACTGTAACTCCAGTTCTAGGGGATCTGACGCCCTCTTCTGTCCTCCGCAGGCACTGCATGACACAGGCGCACTTGCATACATGCAAGCAACACACACATACACAAAATAAAAGAAATATATCAACAGTGTGTTTACAACCCTTCAAACAAAACAAAATGGATAACTCATGAGGGTAACCCCTGAGGTTGACCTCCACACATATTCACCTGCACACCCATGAACATGCACAGAGAGAGAGAGAGAGAGAGAGAGAGAGAGAGAGAGATTTGAAAACAAGTTTTAGAACAATCTTGCACACTTTGAAGAGCATTATTTCTGAAGTAAACCTCTGAAAGATAGATGTCTAGTATAGACTTTTTTCCAACAGAGTTTCATATGCATTTATTACTCAAGAAAGTAAAAGTTTTCCACCAATCATTGATGTGGTGCAATAAATTTAGGAGATTACAGTACACCCTGTATATTGAAAATCACCTTGAAACTAATAGCTAATAATCATAAAGAGGAGGATACAGCATATCCTATAGAAACTTGTAATAAAAATCACTTTGTACATGTTTATATCCTCACTGAGCACATTAGTAAATACTAATATTTCCATTATGAAACATCCAATCAAGTTGCTCCAGCTGCTCCTGAAATAGGATAACAGTGACATGAATAAGAACAGGGGAGGCAACTCCACATCCCAAACCAAATGGTTTCTGAGGGTCAGGTCCATGTAAGATCCAGTCACTTCAGTTTAACCAACCATTCCCATTTGTTATTATCAGTACATACAACATCTGTCTCATCACTTCTTAGCAAAGTTTGTTCCAATTGGTCTTATACCAGCACTTCATCCTCTCACCTGCCCATCAAGTTGTCTTTAACTTGTCCTCTTGTCCATTGCTCTCGACCTCCTCCCTATACCTTCCTGCACTTATGTTCAATTAGTTCCCAACTTGTCTAGTCTTCCGTTACTATCTCTCCATTTTTTAAAACATTTTCACTTCTATCACTGTCACCTCAGTTTGAGATCTCACCATTTCAACCCTAGACTAAAATTCTTTCATTTTGTGTAACATTTTTCTTTGAGTTTTCTCTAGCTCTCCTGCCTGTACACACATGTCTGACTAATCTTCCTACAATGTGATGCTATTCATGAGTTAATAGAGTCTGGAGTCTGAGATGCTTGCCCTTACTCAGATCTGTAGTCTCATGAAAGAATCTTTGTCTATGTTCAAATATTCTATATGTTGCTATCTGTAAAGTTCTGAAAGAACGAAAGCAAAGGGAGAGAACACCTCCATTACACAATACACACAAGTAAACGTTTAGAACCACTCGTCAATATTCACCTTTAGCATAAAAACACCGCGTGCAGTTACTGAACAAAAGGAGGTTTAGAAGATAATCTAAAGGAATCTTGCAGCAGGGCATGATCACCAGTTGAAGGCAGTTTCCTAGGTGGCCCATTTTCCTGGGGCAACGTCTCAACCTTCAGACTTTGCCCTGGTTATAGACCGAACACACCTCCAGGACAATTAGCTCCTCTGGTGAAAGCTAGAGTAACCTTACTAACAACTTTTGCTGAAATTAGTTTTCTGGAAGGGGGTCTCAGTGTCTTTAAGTTTTCCAAAAGTTAACTGTTCTCTAGTAGACATTATGTAGGAGCTCCTCTGTGCTGCCAGAAAACTCCAGATTGAGCTCTTAAATGAAAGAAAAAGCCTTAGGGCACAACTGGGCACCCATTTGCTGCTCTAAGAATGTTCTGTTTGTTTTAAATTGGTGCTCCATTGCTAAAGTTCAAGAGGGACCTTAAAAAAAATGCATGTTTAAAAGATCCAATTTCCTTGCACCTTTGGTCAAGAGTTCACAGTTACTTCCTCCATTAGAAAGAACACCAACTTACCTTAGCAATAGCAAAGAAATTTAAAACCAATGGATTTCCCTTTCCCCATCTATGATTCACCAGTAACTTAATTTTCTTCTAAAACAATTTTTGCCTTTCTAACTAAGAGCTTCAATTTCTTACCCATTCAGTTTACAATCCCAAATGTGAGCAGTAAATGCTGAACTCCAGAAGTGCCTCCCAGTTGCTCTTTCCTCCTGCCTGCTCTTATTTCAAGCAGTACTTCCTTGACTTCAAACGTAACTGTCTAGTGTGCACTCTCACAGAATAGTTGTACCTCAGCCCTAGTTTAGTCCTTCCTGCACTGGACTGAAGGGGTTGGATGAACTGGCCTCTTCCCTGTCAACTTACTCTGTGAATTCCTAAGCAACAAGGGACAGATTTGCTAATCTGTGAATACGAAAATATTGTCTAGTACTTAACATATAGTAGGTGTTCCATAAATTGATTTGCTAAATTGAATTGGACTGACAAATTGCCATCAGGTCATGTTAATTGCTGGCTAAGGCCAGGCCTCCATAAACAGAAGACAGCAGTGAATGAAGTAATTATCCAGGTCACTGAGGACAGAAAATGTGCTAATTTGGGCAAAATGAGTTAGCAAAATTTTGCCTAACTGAACTAATCCATCATTTCAGTGCAATGCTTAGCTTTGTTAACAGAAAGGTCACTCTGTGGGGCATCATATTCTCTCCTGTGTTTTGTGTTCAAGCAGTCATCTGTTTTATATTCCTTCTACATATATCCTATACTTCGTATGCATCTAAAGACAAAAATTGCATCTAAACCCCTCTCAACTGTCTGTTAAGAGTGATATTGGGTCCAAATAGGGTCAGTTAAGGACTATGTGTTGATGACTCTGAAGCCCATAATATTTAAAAGACCACACTCCACTAACATAGTGAGTCATTGGCGTCTTCTTTATCAAATTCAGTAGGTTGAACCACTAAATTCAACTTTTAGACATGGTTTCTCCAAATGAACTCAGCATGTTCCTCTAGATAAAAAGCCAAGTGGCGTTTTCAATCCCCTTTGGGATGAAGACAAATTCATACTGCATACTAAGGATTATCAAAGGACAAAACTAATGCTGCCTTAACTGAGCCAACAGATATATTCATTACAGTATACATATTTGTTGACATCTTTCATTTTCTGGCTCATTTGTACTATTCTAATTAGGAAAGTCAAAGTCACTCAAACATCTAAGCTATGGATTTAAAAATCAAATATTTGACTTTTAATTGTCACTTTGTGATTCTACAATTAATTCTCATATCTACATCTTCATAAATGGGGAAAAATTTTATTGTTTCATAAAAAACAATATTTAGGACTTTTAACTTACAAGAAACTATTAGTTGTGAAAAACTAAAAAACCGTGTTGAATTTATTTTTTATTTTTTATTTTCTTCTATCAAGTTTATTAAAGAATACCCAAGCTTCAGGCTGGGTGTGGTGGTACACACTTTTTTTTTTAGAAGAAGCATTTCATTACAGCATTAACATATTCAATAATTTACAGAGCAAAGATGCATCTATTTCAAAGTTGGCTGTAAATTTTTAGGTTCACAGTTGAATTAATACAGTTATACAATATTGAACTCAGTATAAACTCTATAAGACATAAAATTGATTGACGTTTTAACCTTTTAAAAAGATCTCCATTTCATTTTTAAATATACTGTATTGGATATTTTTACCATATTCAAAATTAACACTGTCATACATTCAGCATAAATCACAGTCTAAAGGCTTAAAATAGGGACATGCATAGTTTTAATTTTTTTTTTGAAAAATTAGTATCGGACAAAATGTTCAATGAAAACTTACAATCAGACAGAGTTAGAATGTCATTGTATTGAACAGGATAGAGAAATGGAAAGGAACTGGGAATCAGGAAACTCCTAGTTTAAGTCTTGCCTTCATGCATCATGAGCTACACAATGAGGAACAAATCGCCCACTCTCTGACCTTCCCATCACCTGCTCTTAAAACAGAAACGAGAGTTTCACCTGTATTACTGCAGTTCTCTCAAGAATAAGACCGCATCAATGCAGGCACTTTTGAAATTACAGGAGTATTCAACACCATGGCATCATCATTGCATCTCGGCCTATGGATCCTGATGAAGACGGTCTGATGGTCATCATCAGAGGCATTGCTAACGCTCTGCTATTGTAAATACGATTGTCATAGTTACAAGTCACGTTTTGTTCACATTTCACCACCTATAAGGCTGAAATGTCTGTTTCGACACCAAATGAACAGCTTAGTTTATAATGAAAATATAAAAAGACACATAAATACACAGCTGCGCTAGGGAAAGAATGCAGTTCACATTCCTTAAAATTACTCTTTCTCTTCAGATTTCCTCTTCACCTTTGAAGGACAAATTTGTTATCAAAAGTCAATCATATTTTATTAAATTGACTGTGAAAAGGGTGAACTACAAACATAGATTATTTTAAAGCCATAGGTTTCCTTGATTTTCTTGCTGCAGATGCAATTTCAACATCCAATGTTCATAAATGTTTTTAAAAAGGAGAACGAAGAGGAAGAAGTAAGATAAGGAGACTGGTACACAAACGCACATTGATGTGGATAAAATGGGGTGGCAAGTGACACAACTTGTAGCAAAGGAATAAAATCTTAGACCAGGTATACAGCTATTTCCAGGACCAGGAGTTAAATCCAGATATAACCCAGTGAATGCACCATGTTTTGGACAACCGAGAAGTACCCAGAGAACACTGGCTTTCTTTCCAAAGACTAGACTTCTTAAATAAAGAAATGATCTTTAGCTTGCTTTCCCTCTTGTGGACTGCTGCACACAAGGAGAAGCTTTAGCTCAAGTCATAGATTCACATCCTGTTGCAAAAAAGAAAAAGGTTTTTCTCAACATATCATTAGTTCTCAATTATTTTCTTTTGTAAAAAGAATTACTTTATTTTCATTTATGTGTATGTGTGAGAGAGAGTGTGTGTATGGATGTGCGTGCACATGGATGTGTGTGTGTGTGTGTGTGTGTGTGTGTGTGTGTGTCCATGCTGATGCTGATAGAAGCCCGAGTTACAGACAGTTATGAGCCACTGTACCTAGGTGCTGGGAACTGAACTCAGGTACTACTGAAAAAGCTGTACGTCCTCTTAACCTTCTGAGCCATCTCTCCAGCCCCTCGATTGTTTTCTAGAAGACTCTTCTCTGACAGTGTTAGGAAATAGTGGCTATTAAAAGGTAGAGACATCAATGCACTGAGTTTTGGGGAAATAACCATTCTTCACTAAAGGCATTTATGAAGAGCCTTAGCAGATGGTGATTTTGTAAGTATCTTTCTTTGCAGCCACAAGACCTCTAGAGTATTTTATGATTAAAAAATAAGTATTAGAAGGGAATTTTAATTTTTTTTAAATTTAATGTATATATTTTTTTCTCTGTGGTACTAAGAATTCAACCCTGGGCTTTTCTATATGTTAGTCCCAATATCACTCACTTCCAAGTTTCACTTATTTTTGCATTTGAAGAAAACATTAAATTATATCATCTATATAGTCTATTCCCCAACAATACCGAAATAAAGGGGTACAAATGTCATCTATGAAAAAGTTTGGAAAACACTAAATTGAACTCTATTATGTAGCTTTTTCTCCTAAATTTTTGAGTTACAACATATTACCATGGTAGATTATCATATATTGGAACGCTCTAAAAAACTATTTACAAAATTTATTTGGTCTTGATACCCTTCCTCAGGGAACTCTGCAAAAATCTGGAAAAGATGTGGTCAAGAAAAATATATAAAATATATCAGAGTTTGTGCTAACTTCCTAAAACAGGTGTGCATTATTTAATAGCCAAGGTAAGTTCTGATACCCATGTCTTTAGGCAGTTTTAGCATATGAATGTTGAAGACTACCTTCAAAAATGACACAGCTACATCACTACCGATACAATCCTGCAGACCACAGTCAAGAAGGCTCCTATGTGGCAGGTGAGTATAGTTGTCCTTGTATGGTTCATTCCACTTTTGTTAATCCATAGGGCCACAGAGAATTAATCTTCTTGTCAACTTTATTTAAGAGTACATACAGGACACTGGGCATGGTGGTGTGTGCCTTTAATATCAGCCCTTGGGAGCCAGAGAAAGGCAAGCAGATCTCTCCAAGACTGAGGCAACCCTGATCCACGTCGCGACATCCATGTGGGCTGGGACTAGGAAGACCCTCTCAAAAGACAATCAACAGGAAAAAGGTGGGGGGTAGAGAGATGGCTCAACAGTTCCCAGAACCTACATGGCAGCTAACACTCATCAATAACTCTAGTTCCAGGGGATCGGACACCCTCTTCTGACCTCTGTGGGCACTGTATGACACAGGTGCACTTTAGCACATGCAAGCAATATATTCATACACATAAAATAAAAATAATAAAATAAACAACAACCATCTGTAATTCCAGTTCCAGGGGACCCAACACCCTCTTCTAGTCAACCGGGGTGCACTTACATACATGTAAGCAAAACACTCATACACATAAAAAAAATAATGCGTAAAATATATTTTTAGAAAGAGTACATACAGTTGCTTTGAAGAAAAACAGATTTAATCAGAGCCATCAATTCCAAGGATTTTTTGTTCCAAGTGACAGCAATCTTAGGAGGTGTTTTAAGTTACCTTTTCCCACAAAGCCACAAGTCCAAGGAAAGGGAACGGGAACAGCACACTTATGGAATTACAAGGGCCATATAACAACCCACCAAGTTTACTTCCTCGTTTCTACCTGTTTGAGGTGGACTGGATTCGCAATTTAAATGAGGACACATGATAGCATATAACACAAAATTTTAAAAGTCATGACTTGATATCTAATATATCTGTATCCGACTACCAGTAATTCATATTTAAAATGAATTTTCTGCTGAGTCTCTGGCATTTATTTCCCCAGTTTTCAAGATGCCAAAGCAATGATACAGTGAATCGTAACTGGCTGTTTCGAAGACTGTTTCTGCTTCTACAGGAACACAAACCAGGTATGAGTCCCAAAGATTATTCCTAGACCTACAATGATCAGGGGTTTGGTTTGCTTTGCTTTGGTTCTTTGTGTTTTGGGGGGCAACAGGAAGGACCCAGATTTTATCTCTTTGTGGGAAGCTTCTCTTTTTCTGAGCTGAAGTGAAGCCTCCTGACACACCACAGTAGCTCCAGAGTGTGTACAGCGGCTGTGGCAGCTCAACCATGCAATTTTATAGCAGGCAGCAAACAAGGCAGAGAATTCAGGGTTAAAAACTCAAGTGGAGTTCTGTCTTCTGCAGTAATGAAAGCTGACTAAAAGAGTAAATCAAATGGATCTCCTAACAAAATGAAAACAGCTGTTTGGCCCGGGTTGGTCTCTGATTTAGGTTAAGTAATTATTGCTCTAGTGTGGTTCAAGGTTGTTGTGTATTAGTGAAATAAGATAGCACATGAAAATCATCCAACTTTTTAATTTACTGTAGCATCAGAAATTCCACTGTATAAAAAATTCCAGAAACGTAATCTTCTAAAAACTTTACCTATAAACGTTTTCAAATACCAATTGATTAAATCTTCCAAGACATAATTACACAATACATAATTATATTATAATAATAACCTTTAGTATCTATGTTGACAAAATATTTTAATATTTTGACTTTAAAATACTATTTTTAAATTTTTACTGAAATGATAGATCCCAATTTCCACATAACTGTAAAGATAATTTTTATATAGAGGCCTTTTTATGAAGAGAAACCAAAAAAACCCACTTACCTCTTCAGCACCCCAGAGAAATCTAGTAGTATAAATGTTTTTCAATGAAACTTTGACATACCATTAATTATTAAGAAGATAAATAATTCCTTTGAAAAAAACAGCAAAAATATGTTCTCGAGAAAGAGATTTCTGTGGTTGTTGCTATTCAGAATAAAACAAAATATGCAAGTTACTTCAAATTCCATTTTTTTCAAATTCCATTTTTTAATCTATGGCCATTTTCTTTATGTTCCTCTGTCAATGTCACTGGCATCGTTTCCCTCTTATTTAAGCATTGTTTCTGCCTCCACTTGCCTAACAATCAATGACAGGTTGGTGATGGGTTTTTAAACACTCATCCCGGGGTCTGGAAAGGTGGCTCACAGTTGAGAGGACATACTACTCTTGCAGAGGACCCAAGTTTGGTTCCTAGCACCCAAGTCTGGCAACACACAACTGCCTGTAGCTCCGGATCCAGCGGAACCCAATGCCTCTGTACTCAGAGAAAACATGTACTCACATTCACATACCCACACAAAGACATGCACACATACACATAATTAAAAATAATAAAAATAAAATTTAAAACATCCAGGGGCTGAGGGTGCAGCTCAATGGTAGAACACTTGCCTAGCATGTACAAAGCCCTAGATTCAATCTCCAGTCACACACACACACACACACACACACACACACACAAACCCTTCCAATAATTATTTGTTAAAGATCACCAAATATTTTATGATCCACACATTAAATTCCTGAAGAAAACAAAGGATGGATTTCTTGATCTCTTGTCTGGCTGTGCTTAAATATTTGTAGGCTAGAGAATAGCTCAGTGGTAGAGATTCGTCTAGCATGCACAGAATCCTGAGTTCAATCCCCAACATATATACATATACACATACATATGTATATTTATATACAACAACAACACAACAATATAACATCAAGAATATAGCAATAACTGATTTTTTCCCAAACACTAGCAAAATATTGTTACAGGATTTCAATACTGACATCTTTAGAATATAACAATTTAATTGTGTCATCCAACCCCACTCCCAATGAGAGTCAGAAAAAATTACACCAGAAAATTAATATTTTAAGGAAAATTACTTAGGTGGTTTGAATCTCCAGGGAAAGTCTCACATGTTCTTCTTGTAATTAGTATTGCTGGACACAAAGCATGACATGTTTGCCTTTGCAGTGGGATCTCATTTTGTAGCTTTCCTAAGTCTAAATAATTTTTCTCAGCAGTTCTTGCCAATTAGCCAACTACTGCTTGCTAGCACATTAGAATAACAAATAAGAGTTGCATGTTTTATATCTCATAAATGTTGATGTCATACGACCTTTATTTTGTATCAACATTTCCTAAATAGAAGAATATATCATGCTTTGGGTTGCCATTTAGAAACTGCTCTGTAAAACTAGACAGACAGCATACAGTTTACTGAAGGATTAGAGAGAAACTCA
>NW_008338112.1:125721-126461 GCF_000622305.1 Nannospalax galili
AGGAGTGGTTAGAAGCCTGCAGTCCCCGGCGGCGGAAACAACAGGAGTGGTTCCACCACTGCACAGCCAGTGCTTTCCCTTCAAGAAACAAAATCCGGTGGTTCTTTCCGAATAAGTCTTTGTGAATAGGTAAATATCATTAGCTCAAATATAAAGAAAACTAGGCATTGTCAAACAACATCTTAATTGTCAAGTCAAATTACAAGGTCAAGCTCTCTTTTGTCCTCTGTAGATGTTTCCATTGGTAGCGTCAGGCGGCAAAATTTCCCAACACTAAAAGGAGCCTCCTTCCCTGAAATCCCGTCTCCTCACTCTGAAAAGCTTCTTTTGAGCCATTTCCTTATTCTTCCATTTGAGAACACACCCTTTGAAAAATTATTTAGTTGTCTACCTTTCCATGACTATTTTCTTAATTTGTACTTTTATTCCGTCCCACATGTGTATTCTGTAACCTTTTGAATGTTCGTGACTTTGTGCTTGGCTTCAGAAAGGACGTGCTTGTTGCAGAAAGGAGAGACCGGCAGGGAACGGTGACTGTTGTGGTGAGGACCACCTGTCATTAGTGGGTCCTCACGGTAAGCATTCCTATAACCAATGGAACTGCTAATCGATCAGAATGAATTTAGGCCAAGGTCATGGATTTTTTTCTAAAAGGTTGGTGAAGGGTCTTTAAACTTCAGTAGTTTAATTGACACAAAATAGCTGAAAGTGGTCAGACACTTTGGCATAGTTGCCTGAGA
>NW_008338112.1:126576-132356 GCF_000622305.1 Nannospalax galili
ATTAAATAAAAAATTCTGTTAGGAGGCAGAATCCCTCCCCTAAGGGCACTTTCTACTTCCTTTGTTTCATCGACCTAATCATTTATTTTTCTCCTAAGAAGGAGCCCGAGATGGAAATTTCTAAGGACTGGAATACTTCAAATATCTTCCCTATTTTCCTCAGGATCCTAATACCGAACCACTTTCCCACAACTCCAAGCTTTCCAAGGAAGCAAGCCTTCCTGCACATGGTTAAGGGATGGCATGAGACTTTGAATGGAGACAGGAGACGAGATGAATCAGATAGATGGACTACACGGATTACCCTGAAGAATATTTTCACTTTAAAGTTGAGCAGTACTTATTACAGTTACTCAGTTTACAGCCTTGCATTCAACCATTTCAAAGCATATTTGCCAAATGTTTTTTTCTTTTCCTCTTATTCCTGTTTTTTAAACTATTTTATTTATTATTTTTATTTTATGTGTATGAGTATATTGCCTGCATGTATGTGAGTGTATTGCACCCATGTTATGCAAAGCCACGGAGGTCAGAGAGGGCTTCGGATTCCCCTGGAACTGGATTTAAGGACAGTTTGTAGCCTCCATGTGGGTGCTGGGAATCGAACCCGGGTCCTCTGCAAGAGCAGTCAGTCCTCTTAACTGCTGAGCCATCTCTCCAGCCCCCTCTTATCCCTGTTTTTTAAAATTTTTCTCCTTGCCTCAAAGGAACTAAGTAACTTCTTCGTTCAAATTATCTTATTAAATATTATTTCCATGTCAGGTTTTCAAAATTTAGAACATAAAGTGGCTATATATTACAAAGCGCCAACTTCCAGCTTTATCAGACCTAGAAGTTCTTTAGACACCTGTTCTACTCTAAGTTACAGGTCATTTTGCATCACAGGCAGCACTGTAGTTTGGATCTGGAATACCACCCAAAGGCCTGTGCTCAGCCCATAGCAGTAGTGAGAGTTAGTAAAACTTTTAGGAGGTAAAACCTCATGGAAAGACATAAGATCGTGACGGCAGGCTCTTTAAAGGGATGCCATGATCCCTGCTCATTCCTGTCATCCTTTTGCTTCCAGGGCCTCACAAAATGGACAGCTTTCCTCTACCACTTTCCCTGCCTCTTTCCATGATGTTTTACCTTGCCACAAATGACCATGATAAGACTAACTAAATAGGATCTGAAGCTTCTGACATCTTCAGCCAAAATAAACCCTTCCTCCTTTTAACATGATTTTCTCAGGTATTTTATCATAGCAATGGAAAGCTAATGAACACAAGGAATTCTTAACTTGATGTCAGAAGGCATGTGAAACAATGTCCCGACTGTCATATCCTACGAATAGTGGCAACAATATCAAAGCTAGGTGGGGCCTTTACTACAGTAAATCCATCCAGGAATTGAACCTATCAAATTTCAAATCTCTTCTCTTTTGCACTTCCTCAGCAATGCCAAATTCAGTCATAAGTGTTTGCTCAGTTTCAACATTTCTGCTCCTGTGGTTGCAGGTTGTCCCCTTTGTCTTTCCCACACAGCTAGCTGCATTTTATATGTAAAGAAATTGAAGGGCTATGGAAAACATAACATCTGAATTACACAATTATTCCTACAAGATATGTAAGGAAGCATTCTGCATTCCTCAAAGTAGGTTTTTAGGCTTCAGGCCCTGACAGTTGCAATTCTACCTTCTTTCACCATAAATTTCACTCTTTTAGAACCGTATCAGTAGAATTATGCAGTATCTGTCTGTGACTGACTTATTTCACTTAGAATAATGACGTCTAAGTTCAACAATGTTTCAGCTTACGACAGCATTTTTCTACTTTTATACGTCTAAGTATATATAAAACTTTAAAAAATATGTCCATCTGTTGGTGGACATTTGAGTCTTTTTCACCTAAATGTTTTTATCTTAGTAAAAAAATTTCTAAGTAAGATAAGTAACAATGAGAAAGACTGGGTGTTCAGCAATGGGCACAGTCACTCCACAGGCTGTTCTCAACTTAACATCCATCACTCAGAGACCTATAACAAATTATGCACACCTAACAAAAATCAGTCAGTGTTGCTACAATAAATTTGTTATTTAATGATTGTTGTTCTCCAACTCCCTCATCTCTTATTTTGATACTTTGATGGAATTATCCATTCTATTGATGGATATAAACATAGCCTCACTCCATCAGTCTAGAAATACAGCTGTAAGAAATGTAGTTGAACTGGGAAGAAAGTGCCATGGATGGATGGGACTGGAGGAAGGCCAATTGTTTCACATTCAGAAATTATTAATAAAAGTATATTCAATACCAAGAGTAGGAAAGGACTTCACATTTCAGGTATCCTATTCATTCTTCTTGGTGATAGATTTGATAAAACATCTGATATCTAAGACAGTGAGCACTTGTGTTCCATTTAACAATTTAGAAATATTCCCCAAATGACACTCTGCTATACTAGAGGGATAATTACTTCAGAATTTCAGAGACAATGATCCTATGTATGGGTGATGTTCCTCAGATGACTATAATCCATCTGTCTGATACAACATAGGATAAAGACTATCCAAAATCCACTGAATTTCAAGGGTACTAAGAAGCAACTGCCGTTTTGTCTGGAGCTACTTTTGCATTTTGTATTTTCTTTTGCCTCTTGTGCATTTCTCGGCTTTCTCTCCCAGTCCATGCAGCCACTGATCCCCTGGGCTCTTTAAATTTCTGGCTTGCATTATGTGGAGTGATTAATGGTGGTAGGCCTGGTACATGTTGAGGTCAGTGTGCCGAGCATCCTGTATGTCATCGACAAATACACCCGTGTGCATCCACCAGCTCGCTTTTCTCCTCTGCAGCCATAATTTATTCATCCCAGAGTACGCTCAACCATCTGCTATTTATTTTGTTTGCTTTAAGCATTATTTCCCTTGATTTGCTAAGCCAGGGCACAGGTGAAAAGTGGTAAAAAGCAAAGGGAAGCTGCTGTTGTTGGACACAGGAGGGGTGAGCTGAGCTCCGCACGAAGAAGAGCATTCCACTCCACAGAAGAAGCCCAACTGTACTGTTGAATATTTAAGCCCCTGCCTAAATAGGAACATTTGGGCCAGACCCAAACAAAACTAGCTAAGGCTAGACCCCTGGGGTGAGGAGTGCAAAGTTGGGGAATTTTAAGCATCCTTAATAGTAGCTCTGTAATAAACTGATGCTCTGAATCTTTGCTAGAGTCTGCACAAGACTAGGTTATAAATTTTATATCTGGCTAAGTGACTCATAAGGAAACACCCACCTGATTTCAGACATGCATTTTTGGCAGTTGAGAGGTTAGCTAAATTAGCTATGGTCCTATTTTTAGCTGCTTGCTTTCTCTGCCTAAAATGCAGTGATTCTATCTGTACAGCACAGTTTTACAACTGTCCTCTACTGTTGCTGCTTAGAATTTCTTCTGAACATGGAATCTTCTTCTTTGACAATGTCCAAAACATTGGAATACATTTATTTTTATTTAGAAGACTCTGGCTTTGTGATCCACTTTTCATAAGAGTGACCATAATAGGTACCTTGCTGAAATACATTCACAGTTATTGGTACTCCAGCAAATAACAACACCAGTTATTACAGCAATAAAAATACAAAATCACTTTTTCTGCAAGAAGAGTTGAAGTGTCTCTTATTTGGGGAGGTCTAGCATTGATTTGAGGAACTTAGGTCACGCTGGTATTTGACCTTTGGCAGGAGGCTGCCCTGGGTCTCATATTCTCAACAAACTGGGCCCAAGACAATAGTGTGCTTTATAGCCTAGGGCCCGATCAGTGTGTTTCTCCAAGGAAGACTTCAAGCTGAAAAGCCAACATGCTTGACAACCACCGTCAAGGTACCAAGGGCATAAGCACTAGACATTGGAAAACAAATGGAAAAGCACACACAGCTACATCTGGAATCCTAATGGGCCGCCAATGTTTCCCAGCTAAAGGAAGAATTACCCGTGTTATTTTATCATCCCTTGTGCTAACTTTGCTGTTTATGTACAGCAATAAATGATTTTTTAAAAACATATTTGGGTCATTATGTCATATACCACCAGCAAGTAAGGTTGTTTTATTGTGCTTGGAGTCAAAATACACTGCCATACCCAGATGGACGGGAAGTTTAAATCTCTTGTCCTACTGTATTCATTCCTCTTGGACAAATGAGTTAAGTTTTTAAAAGGGAAATTGAGAATTTTTATGACTTCTACTCCCACATCGCCAGTAAAATTTGCACCAGTATTTTTCTACCCAGCAAAGGTGCTTGGCCAATGATAACACTAAATACTAATGCAAAGAGCCAAACAGTTCCCAACCGCGGAAAAAGCCAGACTTTTTTTTTTTTTTAACACTGCTAGCAAGTTGGATTCTTCTGCCAAGACTGTACTATAATAAGAAATTAACTGCAGATCAAGAATATGAAGTGAGATCCAGAGGCCCAAGCCAGTTCTCCCTGTGTAATATGTGGAGCTCACCCTTCCCTTCTGTTTGCTGTAGTAAGTCTTAAAATTCACCTGCTGGTTAATCTCTTCATCTCACATATACAAAGTTTAGCAACAGGATGGGGTATTTTTCTGAATTTCAAAACATTCTAAAATGTTTAAGACTTTATGATGTATTCTTTTACATACACTTTTGAGTAGTGCATCTAATTGCTTTGCTTTTCTATCCGTTCCTATCCTTGGGAAAAGTATGAAGCATAGAGCATACATATCTGCTAAATGATCTTCCATTCCATCATTAATAATTGGAACTTTTTCGCATGAGAAAAGAATAACGTCAAGGATCTTATGCACAAGAAGGAAGGCAGAGAAAAGCAGATGTTCATCTGTGGATCCTCACTGACCCACCTTCCCGGAGAATCGTTCCTTGTGTGTTTGGTTTGAAGCGGAGGATGCTGGCTTTCCTGTTTACTTAGCTTGCCCTGTCACTGGTGTAAAACCAGGTGGCCTGGAAAGATTTAGGAAATGTTTTCTCTCTCCATTAATGAGCATCCAATTATTTTACAATGTGCCCTTGTACATGCACCATAATAGGTTGGAAGCTTCAGCATAGTATCAAGTAAAGCAGAGGCAGTAGTCACTGTTGAGAAATGGTTGTGAGTGAGAAGCTAAGGGACTGTTTCAAAGTTCTTGATGAAACAAAGTATTTTTCCTAAGAGATGAAAGACAAATTACTTTGCTTTTTTCCTTTTTTGTTTGGTGTTGTTTGAAACAATGTTTCACTCTGAAGCTCAGGATAGCCTCCAACTCACGGAAATTTCCCGCTTCGGCCTCCCTAGTGTAGGGTTACAGGTGTGAATCACCACGTGGGCTTCATATCAGTCTTTAACCTCATACACATTCTTTTCCAAGCTCCCTCCTTGGGCGGAATCTCTCATTTTTGCTCACTTGTACATTGTAGCAGCCTTTAATTTTTACAAGGGGACCCTTGTAGTTCCAATTCTGTGTTCCTCAGAATTGTCACCTTGGTCTTACTCTGTACTGATGACTGTTTGAAAAAGCAGTCAACTTGATTCTGAATTTCAGTGGAACACACTACATAAGAAAAAGCTAAGATCTTTTCATACGGAAGACTCACCATTTGACAATTTACCTGTCAGAGCTAATTCTTTCATTGTCTCATCCTTTCTCCTTCTCCCTTCCCCTCTCCCTTCCCCTCTCCCTCCCCCCTCCCTCTTCCTGGTCCTTCCCCTCTCCCTTCCCCCTCCCTCTTCCTGGTCCTTCCCCTCTCCCTTCCCTCTCCTTTTCCTCTCCCTTTCTCTTCTTTTTCATGGTTT
>NW_008338112.1:132729-155967 GCF_000622305.1 Nannospalax galili
CTTCCTGGTCCTTCCCCTCTCCCTCCCCTATCCCTCTTCCTGGTCCTTCCCCTCTCCCTTCCCTCTCCTTTTCCTCTCCCTTTCTCTTCTTTCTCATGGTATTTGAATTTATTCCTTTCTTTGATCTTGTTCCTTGATAATTTTTTCCACCAAATTTTAGTGACAATTTTGCTGATGTCACTCTTGTTCTTGCTATGTTCTGACCTTTTCTTCCAAGTCACCTCACTAGTTACATTTCACCAGTATGTAATCCTTGACATAGTTCACATTTCACATTTCAGGAACAGTCTCTTGCTTATACCTCTACATTCTTCCAGTCCAGAAGTCTTCACAGATCATCGGTGTCAAACCATGTACTTCCTTCAAAATGCATCCAGGAATCGTCTTCTAAACTAGCATCATAGGGCTCTGTTCAGCCAAAATTTTCCACAATCCCTTTTGTACATTGACAGGAAAAACGGGCTTTGGAAAATGTTTCCATACTCTGCAGATGTTTCTATTTCTTCCATAACCATCTCCTTCTGGTCTTCTGTCCTCTCATTTGCAGAGTCTTTTGTTCTTAAACTTGAAGCTCCTTGTGGGTATGAAATTATCTTAATCTTTTTTTTTTCTGTTTCCAGATTTCTCAGTTCAGTGCTCACTATATTCTGTGATGAAAGATCAAGAAATATGGCTGACTGACTGAAGTCTGAAATTGCTTTCTGGCTGTCATGCTTTTTAATCTGGGTAGCTAAGTGTATATTAAACGTTCATATATTGGGGCTGGAGAGATAGCTCAGCAGTTAAGAACACTGGTTGTTCTTGCAGAAGACCTGGGTTCATATCCCAGCACCCACATGGCAGCTAACAACTGTCCGTAACTCCAGTTCCAGGGGATCCGACAATCTCTTCTGTCCTCTGTGGACATCACATGGCATGGGTGCACTTACCTACATGCAGGCAATACGTGCATTTACATAAAATAAAAATAATAAATAAAAATTTTTCTTAAATGTCCATATATTGTCCTTTATTTTCATTCAGACATATCAGACACATCCTTGGGCTCAGAGTTTCTGAAATGACATAAGGTATACTGACCTCCCATTTTTCAGTACAAAAAAATGAAGGACAGTTGGGCAAAGGGGTGCATGCCTTTAATCCCAGAACTTGGGAGACAGAGGCAGGTGAATCTCTGTAAGTTTGATCTACATAATAGTTCCAGGACAGCCTGGGCTACAGAGCCAGAGCCAGGGCCAGCAAGAATATAAGTTAATCTGAGAATTTGTCTTGTCTGTCTTTTTGTCTCTTAGCCTTCTCCCTGGGGTTTGTGAGATTCCTCTCTTCTTTCTTGAAGTATTGTGTGCTTTCCTAACTTCTAACTCCCCAATAAAAATGACAAAATGTCACAATTTACACTTTTGAGATAGCTCAGCAGTTAAGAGCACTGACTTCTCTTGCAGAGGACCCATGTTCGATTCTCAGTACCCACATAGTACCTACATGGTGGCTAATAACCATCTGTAACTTCAGTTCCAGGGGATCCAACACCTTCTTCTAACCTCCAAGGGCACTGCATAACACAGGTGTACATATGCAATACACTCATATACATTTTTTTAAAAAGAAATTAATTGTCTCAAATATATTTACTCTTTAAGAGTTTTCAATTTTAGCAACTTGGGAAAAGGCTCAGTTAGTGATTTGTCATATAAACATGGAAACCTGAGTTCAATCCACAGAACCCATGTAAAATTTCAGTGTGGTAGCACACTCTTGTACTCCCAGTGCTGGGGAGGTGGAACAGGCGGTTGTCTGGGGCTCACTGGCCAGCTAGCTTGGCCCAGGTCCCAGCGAGAGACTCGGTCTCAAAAAAGGTGGACAGCAGCTGAACAGCAGTTGAAATATACCTGGGGTTGACTTTCAGCCTACACACACACCAGTACACACAGAGAGAGAGAGAGAGAGAGAGAGAGAGAGAGAGAGAGAGAGACTATACCTGGGGTTGACTTTCAGCCTACACACACACCAGTACACACTGAGAGAGAGAGAGAGAGAGAGATAGAGAGAGGAGTTTTTAATTGTAATCTTTACTCTCTCATAAGATAAAATTATCTCATGATAGGAGAGCTTAAGGAATATTCATGAAATAAGATGGCTGTGTGTAAAGGGAAGAACAGTCTCCTTGGTGGCTGTAAAATCATATTGTATTTAATTCTAGTTGTATAGATCACAAAACAAAATCAATTTAGTAGTGTGGGGTCATTTTTTTAGTAAGAGACTAACAGTGTATATTCCTTCTTTTTTTCCTTACTAAAAAAAATCCTCTGTTGTAAGATTCATAAACACCAGGAGTCCTATGTCTCTTGAAATTACTGCTATCCACAGTCTCTACAGACAGAGACTATGCCCTTTAACAGGCCCTGTTCGGTTCTACAATATAATTCATAATGGCCTGACCCCCAGTTTTGATTACTTCCAATACCCCTAAACAATTGAATCTGTCACTGCCTCAGGGACAGGGAAGAGAGATTAAGTAGAACTCAGGTGAGGAGCAAAGAACTTAAGTTGGGTGGTTGGAATCATCAAGGCAAATTCCACTAAAGGGAGACAGTGTCAAAAAAGGGGGAAAAAACTCACATGTGTTGGTTACCAGATATATTCATTCCTCTTAGCCTGAGTCATGCGTGGGAAAAAACTCACACGTGTTGGTTACCAGATATATTCATTCCTCTTAGCCTGAGTCATGGGTGGGATATCTCAAAACATGTGAAAGGGCTCCCTGTCAGTCATCCTCTGTCTTCTCAGTGTTATCCTTAACTGAACAAACTGCATGTGTTTAAATTTCATACTTAAATATATTCATGAAACCATTGCCATAACTAATATGCCAATGAATATACTCATTTCTCCAAAAAGCATCCCCATCCTCCTTTACTATTCCTCCCTGTGATTTGATTTGTGTCACTATAAATAAATTCTTTTTATTTTCAGAATTTAGCATAGGTAGAATCTACAAGGCACACTTTTCAGTTTGACTTCCTTTTCTCATGGGAGTCATCCATGTGGTTGCATATTCGCCTACCAGGTTTACTCTTATTGCTATCTAGTCTCTAGTGTATGGATGTGCCTGAGAAAATTTTAATGAGCCTCTTCCATGTGATAGCTACTGTGCTACATGCTGGAACATACAGTCAGGAAAGGCTAGCCCTCATGGAATTTATTTGGTGTTTATTAAGACATTTAAAATAACTTGATGGTTATGATTGTTATGGTGGGAGTGTAACATATACCCCCTAGGTTCATATGTTTGATCATTGGATCACCAGCTGGTAATGCTGTTTGGGGAGGTCATGGAACTTTCAGGAAGAAGTGGATCACTGGGGACTGGGCCTTGAGGTCTTACACCCTGGCCCCATTCTCTGTGTGCTTTCTGTTTCCGGACTGCAGACAATGTGACCAGCTGCCTCGTGTACCTGCTGTCATGCATTCCCTGCCATGATGCGCTGATCCCCTCCACCTGTAAGGAAATTAAACCTTTCTCCCTTAGGGTGTTCCTTGTTAAGTATTAGGTCACAGCAATAAGAAAATAATGAATACAATGATAAGCTTAATATATACTTTAAGGGAAGGGATTATAGGATAAGACAACAGGCAGGACCTTTTTGCTAGGTAAGAAGCTTAAATTATATCTTGAGACTCACCGGTCACCTAAATAGCAATGGAATGACATAATTAAAAATACAATGAACAGGAAGAAAACAAGACCAGAGATGAAAGCAAAGTAGAGATGAGAAAAGACAGAGGCTTCAACTCAGTCTCTTGGAACAGGACAGAGCTGAAAGAATGTTGGCCAACAAGATGGCTCATCAGGGGTAAAAGGTGCTTGCTGGTAAGCCTGATCATGCAAGTTTGATCCCCAGGACCTACAGAGCAGAACAAAAGAACCAACGCCTGCAAGTTGTCCTCAGACCTCCACATGTGCATCACAGTACACGTATGCATGTGCACACACACAAAATCATTCAGTAAGTGCAATTAAAATTTTTTTCTCCCTGTAGCCCCTGATGGCCTGGAACTCACTACGTAGACCAGGCTGGTCTGCCTCAAACTCAGGGACCCATCTTCCCCTGATTCCCTAGTACTGGGATTAAAGGTGTGCACCACCATGCCTAGCTGCAATAATTTAAAAAATTTTAGGAATGAGATAGAGAAGGTTGTGCATGGAGGTATTCACACCATGTAATCCCAGCACTCAGGAGGTAGAAGCAGGAGGATCAGGAGCTCAAAATCATCACCAACTATATAACAAGTTTTAGACCAGCCAGAGCCTCAGGAAATCCTGTCTCAATTAAAAAAAATAAAATAAAATAAAAAGATTTTTTAGAAAAATTTTAAGTGATAGAGTAAAACTCTAAGTACTTGGTGACCAATTAATGTGTGCATGAGACACAGTAAAGAGTCAAGAATCTTCCTATCTTTAAGGCTTGTTCAACTAGATAAATAGAAGACTGTTTTAAAAATTAAACTATGGTTGTATTAGTTACTTTTTGTTGCTGTGATAAAACACCATGATCAAAGGCAACTTACAGAAGAGTCTATTTTGGCTTATTGATCCAGATGGGGAGTCCATAGCAGTGAGGCAGCAGGGGCAGGATCAGGAATCAGAGAGCTCACATTTGGAACTGCACACCTGAGGCAGAGAAAGTGAACTGAGGTGGGGCAACGCTATGAACACCGAAAGCCCCTCCCCAGTGACACTCCTTCTCCAGCAAGGCTGCACTTCCTAAGCATTCTATGACCTCCCCAAACAGCCCCACCAATTGTGCACCAACTATCCAAATGTGGGTGCCTATGGGAGAAACCTCTCATTGAAACTGCCACAAGTGTTAACAAGGTGGTGTGTTCATTCGAATATAAGTTCAAAGCTATATGGGTATATGTCACTCCTTTGATATTTAGGTGCCTTCAGTAAGTCTCAAGACATAATTTATTCATTGTAAACGGTCCTTCCTGTTTTCTTAACCAATAATCCCTTCCCTTACAGAGAACTCTAGAGATTAAATGGTTAGAGATGTGAATGTATACTATACAGGCATTTGGCAATAAAGACAGGCATTTCCTCACATTTACAAGTTTGCAAGGGGAAGAAGATAGATAATGAAGCAGAGATTCAGGTTTAAAATGCAGTTTTTAGAGGTACTGTCTTTGGGGAAACAGTCAACTCCTGTACCTTAGCATTGGTTTGTCTGTGCTCTTTAGTTTGCAGATTCTTGAAAGATGGGGGAAAAGGTGTTCCTTTAACTTTCTGTCAGTGCTTCCAACAGGGAAAGGTCTCAAAATTCATTCGTTATTTGCAGTTTTGGAAATTGAGAATATGGAAAATCTGGGTCTATAAATCGTGTCTATGAAATCAATCCACATGGACTATTAAACTGTCACAGTAATTGGTGTGGAAATGGTCATGATTTGACTGATAGAAGTCATTAGATAGAAGCAATAATTGCCAGCTCAGTAGTTTTCTGAAAGGAATATGGGAAAGGAAAAGGAAAGTGAGTTCCATCTCAAACTTAGTGATGTTACTTTGGCAGAGTTTATGAGCATCAAGCCCAGCAGGGGTTAAATATACAGCTAAACAGACATAAGCCAGAAGAAGCAGTACTAATTTCACCATTTTTGCACATCATGCAAAATTTAGCAGGTGAAAAATTGGGTACATTTTTGCTTAAAGCATTAGGAGCACCCCTTTCTCTCAACAACAACCCCATAAAAACTAGGAAGACTTTCTTAATGCAGATTAAATCTAAAGACTGTAAATATTGTTCCATCTTTAAACTCCATTAATGTGAGGTAAATGACTGTGGGGAGATCAAGAGAACATCAGCAAATCAATCCTCATTTTTTTCACCAGATCAAGCGAAGAAGCTAAGATTTAAGCAATTTCTCAGGAAAAAGGCTTTCCCTGTTACATCTTCCTTCCATAATCCCCACGATACATTAAGGGGTCACCTTTACTTGCCATAGAAAAACAGATATGTGAATCTGATCCTCTCAGCTTGTTGATATGTTTTTAAAGCTGGCAAGCAAACAGAGCGCAGAACGTGGAATTTTTTGCTTTCACTGCCACATGGCTGGCTGGAAGCTGAGTTTAGGACACAGGAAACTGTCTATTCTGATTTCCAAAAACAGCAAAATTATTAAGTTAGGGGGAAAATTCTTATATTCAATATCATATTGTTGTTTCCAAAACACTCTCCAATTTCTTCTAAGTGGAGGGCTTTACAAATGAAATCAAAACAACAAACCTAATTTACCAGAAGACGTCTAAAAATTTACAAAGACATTTCTTAAACTCTCCTATTTTCTGGTTTCCGTTTTAAAACAGAAAGAAATAATGTACTTTGTGGTCCAGAGACACTTTCAGACTCTACATCAAAATATGGCTGAGATACCACTTAAGAAATTTTAATATTGAAAAAGTTTCTAAACAAGATAAGTTAGAAGGATATTAATTATATGAAGCAAGCATTCTTCATTATATAAGATTTATAAACACATTAATATCTCCAATGAACTTTAGTGTGTATGTAAGTGTATGTGTATGTGTGAGAGCACGCACACCCAAGTGTATTTGCCGTGGCCAGAGGAGAACACTAGGCCCTGCTCTATCACTCCTCATCTTACTCCCTTGAGGGAGTCTCTCTGACTGAACCTAAAGCTTGACTTTTCAGCTAGGTTGGCTAGCCAGTGAATTCCAGTGGTCCACCTGTCTCTGTCTCCCCAGCACACATGACCAAAATCTACCATTTAAAAAAATATATTTTATTTTATTTTTTTATTATTATTTTTATTTTATGTGTACAAGTGTATCGCCTGCATGTATGTGAGTGCACCCATGTCGTGCAATGCCGCGGAGGTCAAAAGAGGGCTTCGGATTCCCCTGAAACTGGAGTTAAGGATGGTTCATAGCTACCATGTGAGTGCTGGGAATCGAACCCGGGTCCTCTGCAAGTTCAGTCAGTGCTCTTAACCACTGAGCCATATCTATCTCCAGCCCCAATATCTAGCATTTTTACATGGGGGCTGAGGATTTGAACTCAGGACCTATGCTTATACAGCAATCATTCTTTCCTACTGATCCATTTTTCCAGGCCTTCGGTGAACTTTGAAAAATTACAAGCCAGGTCTGGTGGCACACACCTTTTATCCCAGAAGGCAGAGGCAGGCAGAGCTCTATGAGATCAAGGTCAGCCTGGCCTACATAACGAGCTCCAGGCTAGTTGGGGCTACAGGGAGACCCTGTGTCTCTCTGTCTCTATCTCTCTAAGATAGATGATAGATTAGATAGATGATAGATAGATAGATAGATAGATAGATGATTGATAGATAGATAGATGATATATAGTTCATATAAAACATGACTTGTGAATATTTATAGCAATATGCCATGTAACTCAAGCTATTATTTCCTCTATACCTATTAAATTTCCTCCGAGCATTCCAGAGTCCACTATCCTGTACCGCCTCGTTGATCTTTTCACAACATTTTAACTAGAGATGAGTCATCTCCATTTGTTTAACCCACAGAAATGCAAATTTTATTATTTCAGACCTTATAACATCACTGCATTATGTATGAACTGCCCTCCAAGTCCTTCCCTCAGGAAACTGAATGATCCAGCCCCAGTGGCAAGTCAGACCCTCGGATCAGCTCATTCGTCCCCATATTTAATCACAGAACTGAAGTCCTGCTATTTGCACTTTCTTAACATTGCTTAAATGCACTCACTTCTCCCTTCCTCTCTCCACTTTCCTCTAGTTTATTTGATACTCAAATGCACAGATAACTCCCCAACTGTCCTCTTCTCCAACCTTACCCTCATATCAGAGCTACTGGTCTTTGAAAACTCATTCTTGCTTAAGTTTACAGAACTCCCTGGGATAAGACCTAACTCCTTAGCATGGTATAAAGGGTGCTTCAGGACATTATGCCTTCCCACTTCTTCCTGCATTGCAGTCTGATTTCAAGGGTGCAGCACTGCCTGTCATGTCCTGTGGGCCTTTCTCACTGTGGCCCGTGGGCCTTTGGGTATGCTTTCTGTTCTCTCTAAAGTGGGTCTGCAACTCTCTAAACTCTTTCTCAATTGCCTTTGCTTATTTGCCTTTAATGATTCATTTCAGTTTACTATTTTTTAGGATGCTTCCTAATTCATCTCTACCATTTATAGATAGATAGAAGGCAGTACCTCTCCTGTGTGTTCTGAGAGTTCCCTGTAATCATCCAAGCTTACTACACTTTACTGCAGTTTATCATCACTTACCAGTCTTCTTTTCTAGACTACAAGCATCCTGAGGGGAGGAAATGTGCTTCATAGTCCACTATATTTACAGCACCAAAGACAAAGTCTAACACATAGCAGACAACCAAATACAGCAATATGTCAAAGCATATAAAGAAACATAAAGCAAGGATTAAAGGTGATTTTCCTATTTTGTTACATAATAAAAATCCTTTAATTCTCTTTTTTAATCTTTTTGAGACAGAATCTCCCTGTAGCCCCAGCAGGCCTGGAACTCACCATGTAGACCAGGCTGGACGCCACCTCACAGAGATCCACCTGCCTCTGCCTCCCGAGTGCTGGGATTAAAGGCGTGTACTACCATGCCCAGTCATATCCTTTAATTCTAAATGTTTTTAATTTTATCTCTTAAAATAGTTTTATAACTTTAGTTTTCCAATATATGAAAAATGGAAGCTTCCATTCATATGGTGTATGCCTATAATTTTAGCACTTGAGAGGCTGAAGCAGGAGGGTTGCAAGTTCTAGGACAGCCTGGGCTGTACAGAAACTGGCAGGCAAATGGGGTTCATAGTGGCAGTCTTTCAAAAGAGAAAGAGAGAAAAAGAAAGAAAGAAAGAAAGAAAGAAAGAAAGAAAGAAAGAAAGAAAGAAAGAAAGAAAGAAAGAAAGAAAGAGGGGGAGGGAGGGAGTATTTGTCTTAGGTACAAACATTAGCACATTTCTTCTGAAAGCCAATAGCAAAATATGGTTTTAAACTAAAAGTACATGTATCTACTGATAGAAATTTCACTGCAAGGATACTTCTAGAACTAATACCAGTCTTGAATATACCATCAAAACTTTTGCCTAAATGTTCATAGGAACTCTGGCCTTCTGTAAAGTGATAATCATTATTTTCAGTTTATAAACTTGAATTTTCATGTATAATATTGGGCTTTCCTAAGGAAGGGAATTTTCATGAATCACTAGAAATAGAGAAAGACTTCAGGCTTGTGGGGGGAAAAAAGGAAAAGCAAAACTGGGGGCTACAGGATGAAAAAAATGTTCTTCTAATCTGTCTTAAGAAGTAATGTCCAAGTTATTTAGCTTTTAGATTATGGTAGACCCCCAAAACCTAAAGGTTAAAGTATGTAATCACCATTCTTTTCCTCCTGGGTGAAATGAGAAATTTTGATCTTGATCTATGTTTCTCAAACATTATTCCAACTGAAAAACCTTGTCTTTCCTCAAAATAAGTATCAGAAAGATGACCAATACATCTAAAACAGTTTTTTTAAGTTTTCCATTGGACAGACACACAAAAAAAAGAGAGGCAGTCACACCCTATGCTCCTATACTGCTCACATCACACTGTTTCTACAGTGTTAAGACATCTAGGGTACTTGACTTTAAATTTTTCTTTTCTATGAAGTCCTCAAAGATTGCTTTCAAATATGAAGTTCTATGAGTCTAAAAGTTACCAGCATTTCTAAGTATACAGTTGCCTTGACAAGAGCAGCCAGTCTACTCTCTATCTGGAGAATTTCTAGAGAATGTGACAACTATATGTTACAATATAGGGGGTTTTAAATGACTATGATTGTGAAGGAAAGACTTCTGGGTATCGTTATCAGAATTGATGGAGCCTATAATGTTTCTATAATTATTTTCTTTGAAGGTTTTTATTTTTCGTTGTTTAAAGGAGTCTATGAGAGCATGTATAGTTGAGTGGAAAGCCAAACTTCTAGGGAAAACAAAATAGTCACCAAAACTTTAGGGCTAGAGAGTGAAGAGTGTGTTTGATGGAGAACCACAAAGTCATGACAGGAGCTCAGTTACAAAAAAGCTCAAGACAGTCAGAGACTGAAAGTAATAAGCTGAGTTCCCCAAAGTCTCAAGCAGCTCCACCCCAGGGTAATGAAAAGAAGAACTCATGTTTGTTTGTTTTGAGTCTCCATTTGGACCTGGAAGGTCAGCCTGGGAACAGCGAAAGCATTGTTCACCATCAGCCATCCTGATCGCTGTCCAGCACCTGATTCAGAATTAGGAAGCCTGGGCTCTCTGTCTGATTCTGTGATCAACTCATTCTGGAGTTTTCTTAAAGAGTCACAACTTGTCTACTCTAGCATATCTGAGAAACACTCTCCCTGCTCTGTATGACATTGCAGCTACAGGGCATCTGCAGGATGCTAAGGACGATCATCTTGATGCTAATTTTGTTTATTTTTCAATATAATCTTTTGAGACTGGGTCTTCCGATAACCCAGGCTGGTCACAAACTCCTGGGCTCAAACCATCCTCTCACCTCAGCCCTCTGAGTAGCTGGTACTGAGGTATGTATCACCGCACCCACCTCTATTTTCAGTTTCAATACTTAGGGACAACTACAGGTTTATTCCTGCTGCCCTGTTCTAATGTTTCAGACAAATTAATTTGCACAATATTCACAGAGATTTTATTTATAGAATACATTATGATCCCCATTTTACAAATGAGGTGCAAAATCAGAAACAAGTAGAGGAAATTCCCCCCAGTCACACAGCTGGGGCGCAAAAGAGCTAGAACTCCAACACCGGCCGTCTAGCTCTTCTTTCTCACCCTTCACCATGCTGCGATACACCACACCTTATCTGCTTCCACATTCACCAGATCTAGTGCTAAGAGGGAAAGGAACAAGTAAGTAAAAACACATTACTCTTAATTTCCTGCCTGATCAGGTTAACCAAGTTTCTCTCACACAATCATGAACCATGACATATAATTTCTTGACACATCCCCATGCCCAAAGAAGGACATGATTGCTCCATGGGCTATAGGTACTTGGACAGGGAGAGAGTTAACTAGTTTAAAAATGGCATTTAAAGCTGAATTTTCTATCTCTTGATAAATATAATATTGGAAAATGGCCCTGTTCTGACTTGTTTCTAGTTCCCTGTCTAGAACTTGTAATGCTAATTGCTCTTGCCTTTACTTCTCCTTCACTTCTCCTATTCACTATTCAAGGACTTTCTTCTCCCCTTAGAGACAAGAGTTATGCAAGTTGGGAGTCTTTTAGATAGACCCACTGAAGGGGTACTCCAATTGCCTCACCCTGTGTCCCTGTTCATCATGGAAGAAGCCAGAGCAGTCTGCATCCCTATTCACTATTGGCAATTTAGGTAACCCTTTCAGAGGATGGTGTTATAAGAATAGGAGGTAGGAATTGTCTAGGCAGTTAGGGTAAAAAGACCCCACAGAAATGTAGCCAGTTTCTTGGCTAAAACTCACAAGGTTCTTGGGCCTCTTAGCAACCTACTCCGTCCCAAAAGCAAAAAATGTCGAAAATATTTGGGAGCTTTTATCTAATACTTACAAGATTTTAGACTTACCTTTAGGGTTACCTCTTCAGAGGGGGGAATGTTGGAGGGGAGGGAGTGGGCATGGATTTGATCAAAACGTCTTATATGCAAGTATGAAATTCTCAATAAAGTTTTTGTAAAAGTTAAAAAAAGAATAAAAAATAATTCAAAATGTTGTTAGATATCAATTGCTACAATCATTTTAAGTCTTGACCTTCCTGTTACTGACACCTGGCAGTGAATACCAAAGTGGGAACAAGATGACAGCTTTTAAAGTCAAATATCTTGAAGAACATTCTCCAATGAAGTTTTTTGTGAAGCAGGTATTAGATTGATTTCTGAAAGCTTATATACATTCATGATTGTTCTAATTGCTTTTTTTTTCTCCCCCAGTGATTAAAAGTTCTATCATCATATTGTACAAGAAAGAGGATTTTTAGGTCCCACTGGAAAGAAGAAAACACTTGAAAACATACTGGGCTGTTGAGTATAGCCACAAATGTTGAACTATTTGTGCTTCATAGAAAGGCCCTGGTGCTGCTAAGATTCTCTGGGTCTGCCCTAAATAGAAGGCAAAGCAAGAAAATGGTGTCCAGAACATCTGACCTTAAAAAGCCTTGTTTTTAAGACATTACTGTTCAAAAGCCTCTAAGCAACTTCTGAGCTGCAGTAATCACAAAGAAATCTTTCAAACAGGAACTATGAAATAATTTAACTAATATTTCTCTTCCAAGACTTCAAAAAGTCTTGAAAGTCACAATGAGTCAAGAAGTTTGGTGGGACACTGAAGTTAAGGAAACATACACTGCTGGGGTTGCATTAATCCCAAACCTATCTGGAAAGCAATTCGAAGGAGCTCTGAAAGCACACACTGCAGGAAAGAAGGCCCAGGTGTCAAGTCTAGAGTTCTCAAACATGCTAATAAAACCCTTTTTCCAGGGCAAGGAAAACATGTCTGAAATGTACATTTTGTTCATGAACACAGAGCTCACCAACACAGGGAAACCGCTGTGAAGCCAGAACAGAGCTGGAGCTACTGGAGCAATAAGAGAGACATGCCCTAAAGTGGCAAAGCAGCAAAGAGCAGACCACGCTCCGTTGCTGGAGTTTTGCTAAGAGGCAAATGCAGGAGGCTCAGGGCCTCACCAAACCCAGATGGTAACACAAAATAAACGAGCGAAGGCTAAGTATTTATCAAAGAGTGTGATCATTCCAGAGACAGAAAATATGCAACATAACAAGAATTATTAAATCATTCCCAGCAGAGTTTTGAAATGGAGCAGTAAAGAAGGTCACATTGATTAAAAACCAAAATGCAATATTGGTGCTTTTGATTTGGTTTGCTCTTAGAAAATAAAAGTGTGTTATTGATATCCATATGTGGTGACAAAATGCAAAACTTTCTTGAATTTCATGCAAAGTACATGAACTTTTCTATGGATCATCTACTCTACATCAGACTCCAAATGATCTTTATCGGTTGGATTGGGGAAAACAATATGAATAAATTTATAGCACAGAACTCTAGACTAATAACCTCATTTAAAGATACACACACAAATAGACACATGTACATATCTATATGGTTTAGCAATGTTTTAGGAAAACATGAAAATTCAAAAATATGGAACCCACCATAATTACCTAAAGAATAAAGAGTCTTTTTACATTTTAGGCAGAAAGATATTCTTTCAAAGCTTTTTCAGACCTATTCACAAAATTCTTCAGTTGTTTACAGTGTTTATGCTCCTCTTGAGGCGTGTACAGAAACAACCACTCCTTCCCTTCCTCCCTCAAAATAATATCTGAAAGGGAGCCAAAGAAAAGCTTCAGGAAAAGTGATGTCTCCTGAGAGTCCAAGGAAACAGTAACACATTTAGATTTGACACGATTAAGTAGACCATACAAATACATATTTCTCCCAGTAGTGTGTCATTTATCATATCTTAACCACCACTTCCTAATAACACATACATAGGAGACTACTGTCATCATAACCGGGTAATGTATGTCAATCAGCTACGATCTATGGGAAGCTTTATGACTGCAGGAAGGGAAGAGGCACTACAATTCCTACATCTTGGTTTTACAGAACAACAACAAAAAAACTGTACGTCTGCACCACTAAAATAGATCTACGTTTCCATTAGACTGAAGACTTCAGCCAGCCTATAGCCATAGAGATGGAATAGGCCCATAGCACTCAACACACCTATGTTAAAAGTGTTTGCAGAAAGGCCCACAATTTTATTTGGATGTTAAAAGGAAAGTGCTTTTCGAAATGCTCGGGCTTCAGTCTCTTCATCTGTGTAACGTGGATGGGCACGTATCTCAGGTCTTGAGCAGGTCAAGGGAGCTAATATATGGTACGCACATAACTTTCACATACTTGAAACTTGGTGAAGGCTTTGGATTCCACTTAGAACACCAACTAGAGCAGCCACAACCACACTTTACCAAAGCAGGCCTCACTTCTACTAAAGTTCCCTACTGTAGACTCAGAAACTACTTATTCTCTACCCTGTTCATGGAGAATTGTCTGTATTTTTATAGTACCAATTTTTTCACCTCCCACCAAAATGAATGAGAAAAGACCTAGAGTCATCACAGATAAAAAACATACCAAAAATTATTGAAAACAAATAATTAAAAAGCATACACTTGTATGTATACATATTTTTAATAAAAGCCACAAATTTGTATCATATACAATCTTCAAATTTTCTGATACCTACATTTTAAAAAGAAACATAAAATTTATATTTTTCATTTTATTAAATATAAAACAATAAGCAATCTACAAAATTTATTAATGAATGTAATATTTTATCTTTAGTTCCAAATTGGATGTGCTTTTTGCATTGAGGACAAAGCTTGATTTGGATTTCAATGAGAAAAAAAATCTACGCAAGCTCATTTTGCCTATAATTGGTCAAAATGATTTATAACAGTATAAACTGGGACACACACACACACGTACATACAAGTAATATGCATTGCTTCATGATGGGCATACTTTCTCAGAAATGAGCCATTAGGTGAGTGATTCTATCTCTGAGTAAATATCATAAAATATACTTACATACAACGCATACATATAACAATTTCACTAAGCAACATAATCTTATGAGACTACCACTGTATATGTGATCTGTCATTGACACAAACACAGTTTTGAGGCACACAACTATATCATTATATATTTAAGAATTGCACATATAGAATTTTACAACAAACATGGTATGTAGTAGCAAAAGAAACCTCAATTTCATAGAATGCCATGCATGTTCATGTAGACAGTATGGAACTCAACAAGTCAATTCATATAATTGTCTAGGGATGGATCATAGAGCTGAGAAATTGTTGTATTGCATGCATTAACACTCCCACCCCAAATGGTAATTGGAGTTAAAAGCCAGTTCTCTCCTCAAACGCCCTCCTCCGGTTTACCAGCCTTGAGGGATAATTTTTTCCTAATACAGCAAACAGTACCGTATATTCTAATGGTTGTTCTGAGTGTTGGAAGCACAGGAAGTTCACCAGAATTCATTCATTTGGGTGGAAATAGATGACAGATTGGACTATGCTCCCTATCTTGCAACCTCTATAGTTTTAATATGAAATCTCCCGCACAGGCTCGTGTGTTCATTGCTTCATGTCCAGCTAGTTGCACTATTTTGAGGTTCTGGAAACTTTAGGCAGTATTGTCTAGTTGGAGAAATGGGCTATTGGGAACATAACTTTGAAGGTTCTGTCTGGTCCCTGGTTCCTGCCTCATGCTCTGATTCCTGTCCATTATGAAGTCAGAAGCTTCTCCATGCCACACACTCCTGCCACCATTATGCTCTGCCCAAGACACACTAAAACACATGTCAAAAATAAATGTTTGCATCCTTAAGTTGTTCTCTCAGGTATGTTGGTAAGCCACTGTACAAAAGGGAACAGCATGCAACTCTAAGTCATCTGTTACTTGCTGAGTCTAAAAGACTCAAAACTTTGAAGTGACAGACAAGAACTTTTTAGATGCAAGACACTTTCCTTAAAACATTATCCTGTGGCCTCTACTAAGGCAAAATGTGAGTGCCCAAGTCTCTGAGCAAAAAACGAATGAGAATTTTAGTTTTCCTAACAAAAAATAGAGCTTTCTACATATGTACCTGGTTTTCAAACTATACTGATCTTATTTCAAACAATAGTAAAGCACGGCCTCAGGTTTCTCTATCTAAAACCGTCCCCTACATCCAAACTGCTCCCTGCTAGTTTACACTGTTCTTCCTTTCCTCCTTCTGTCTTTCAGTTATTCTTTGACAATTTCATACACGCAATGGATTTTGATCATATTCATCACCAAGTTTTCTCCCCCTGGGACACCACCCCTATTCTTACCTTTTCCAGTTGGCCTTAGTTCTGTCTTAAATTTCCTTGTTCATGTATTTCTTTAATATTTAGAGTCTTCAGTAGTACTTAATCTCCCCAAAGAAAGGAACTTTGTCTGTTCACAACTTCCTTCCTACTCCATGAATCTAGGTACTCTACAAATGTATTTCAAAATAACTACCTGAAGAACTATTCCAGGGTTGTTAATTTCAAAATGCCTGCTCTCAAAGAGTGCCTAAGAAAGAGGGGAAAGAGAGGATGCTGTGTGTGATGATACAGGAGCCTAGAACTGCACAACTACTTTGAGAAACTACAAAATACGTCTCTGGGGGCTGGAGAGATGGCTCAGCTGTTAAGAGTACTGACTGCTCTTGCAGAGGACCCGGGTTCGATTCCCAGCACCCACATGGCAGCTACGAACTGTCCTTAACTCCAGTTCCAGGGGAATCCAAAGCCCTCTTCTGACCTCCGCGGCATTGCACAACACGGGCACACTCACATACGTGCACGCAATACACTCATACACATAAAATAATAAAAATAATAAATAAAATATTTTTTTAAAATATATCTCTGAATGTACTAACTTAGATGGAATGACAGGAAAGAACTCATTTCCCAGAAGAAAACAATACTAGAAATAGCCCAACATTTTCAAAAGGCTTTTCCTTTAACAAGAAGTTCATTGCCTAGACTGAACTTCTGGGCTATGCTGACCCTCATTAGAGTCAGAACAGGTAAGAAGCAGATGACATAACTGGACATTGGAGAAGAATTTAATAAAGGCTACTTATAACAGGCAATCAACAATGGATGATCCCCAACTTATACTGGTTCAACTTAAGGATGTTTATTAGGGTACCAAAGCCATATGTGGTAGAAAATCATACTTCAGATCTTGACCTTTTGTCAGTCTAAAAATACACAGTACTCTGATGTGACATTGAACATTAACAGAGAGACAAGCTTCTGGTCAGCTTACAATATTAATACACAACAGAAACTAAGATATACTTAGTGGGTATTTTAGATAAAGGTTAGGCAGTAAATTTCATGCATTTAACACTTTATTGTGACATAGAATAAGCTGCATGGCGATATATGTGCTTATTTTAAATGAAGACAGATGTTTTTAAATGTTTTGGGTATCCAGGAAAAAATAAATGACGTTTTTGTCATTTGTCATTAAATTATTAAGCTTGTCACTAGCTGTTGTAGAACACAGTCTTCTGAGCAAAATGGCCACTGTCTTCACAGATCAGCGGTGCCTGTTTGTAAGAGGACATCGGGCTCAGACGTGCTGACTGTTGGCATTCCCTCAGGGAAGAAGGAGCTAGAGAGGGTCAGTGGATCCTCCCTGAGATTCTGGCCACTCTTCCTGCACCTCCCAACAATTTGTATATAATTCTGAATTCATTGTATGTGGCCTCATGATCTCCAGGAGGCGCTACAATATGTAAGTTGGGTAAGGTTAACTGAAGAGGGAAATTCCATCTGTGCAACTATAGGGAAGTCCTAATCCAGGCAGGCGTGAGACTTTCCAGGGGTGTGGCTGCCTTGTGCTCACCCACACCCCTGTAAGCAGGGTCTGTAAGTGAACCCAATAAACTCATTGGTTCCCCAGAGTGAACTTTGGTGGAATTGTATTTTGGTTTGTTGTTGGGGCCTTATAAGAGGAGAGTGGATGTGTTTGCATCTCTCCAGGGAGGTAATTCTCACAGTTGGTGATGCCCTATGTCCTATGAAAATGGACTAACACATTTATGATACTCAGGAAAAGGAAATGAAAGCCAAGCATTTTGCACAAAGTCTAAACTGACTCCAATATGAAAGCCATATGCATGCTGTTATTGCCCCTGAAGAATTTAAGAACTCTTATTTCTATGTCCACCAAGAGGAAGTTACTAGAGGACAAGATTCATGCAACCAGAATAACTAGAAAGACATCAACTGCTATGACCAAATAAAGGGCATTAAAAGGGATGTAATGATTATATAATCTATCAATGTGGTTGTACTCAACTACTCTTTATTTAGAAAATGAATAAAGCATATGCAAAATAGTGTTATTAACTGCTTTTATAATCGTTTTAATATGAGCCTGGGAGGATGGCTCAACAGGCAAAGTACTAGTCAGCTGTGCACAAGCATAAGAACCTGAGTGCAGATCTCCAGTATCCACATAAAAAGCTAGGTGCGTCAGTACCCATCTGCAATCCCAGTAGCGGGGAGTAGAGACAGGAGGGTACCAGGGGCTATTGGTCAGCAGTTTAGCCAGTTGGTGAGTTCCAGGTTCAGTGAGACAATGTCTCAAAATGTAGAGAGCAATAGAGGGAGACATTCAACATCGACCTTTGGCCTCCTTACATGCACTCACAGACATACACACATATATTCACTATCACACAGACACACACACACATACACACAAATAATATTTCTCATGTGACAGCAGTGTAACACCACATTACAATAATGTTTGAATGAAAATAGCCTGACTCTTAGGATCCATCAGAACCCAAACTGTTGTGAGAACATGTTCCTTCAGATTTCTTGTTTTGCCTTCATTTCTCCTTATTGAAAACAGCCATTCAGCATGAAATGGGGAAGTAAAAGGAGATCTTATCATATCAGAAAGATTTTGCCCTTTTTGACCCCTCTGAGAACAGCACAGACAAACACAAGTAGATATTAGCAATTAAATTCCACCTGTTGTTTGCAACACAAATGGGCACAGACACACACACACACACACACACACACACACACACACTGTTCTGGGTCAAGAGCAGGAAAGGATCATGAGGGATTAAAGCTGTATGTTTAGGTTACAAGAGGCACTCAAGATCTAGTAAACTCAATTTATATTTTAAACAAATTCAAATAGTGTTAACTGATCTCAAAATATAAGATTAATGTTTTGGTTGCAAGGTTAGGTAAAAGTCATTCGTCTAGAAGTAATTCGTTCCCACAGCTCCCCTTTCTTTGTTTTATAAAAGAAGAAGCAGGTCCACACTGTAAAGTCAATCCTACAAGATGCCTTAGGATTCCTTGGATAAATGGTTAACTAGGTTTAGGGAAGAGCCATGTAAGATAAAACCAAGACATTTTGTCATATAGAAAAGAAGCTATCAAGGTTATATCACGACTCAGTAGTCAACTGAAGAATCATTAGTTAAAGATCTGATAATATGAGCATCTATTAAAATAAGAATTGCACTGGATTGAAGCACATCAATATTTTAAAATTCATGAACTATCGGGCTGGAGAGATGGCTCAGTGATTAAGAGCACTGACTGTTCTTGCAGAGGGCCTGGATTCAACTCCCAGAACCCACATGTCTGTAACTCCAGTTCTAGGAGATCCAACACTTTCTTCTGACCTCTAAGGTCACTGCACAACGTGGGTGCATTTACACACATGCAGGCAATACACTCATACACATAGAATAAAAATAATAAATTTAAAAATTCATGAATTATAATGATATTTTTAAGTCACTGTAGGGTAAGTGTAGAGGATTAAAGGTATCCAAAAATTCTTTGCTATTGAGAGGTGAAATTCATTTCTATTCCCCTTGACATGATGTAGTTTGATATAGTCTAAAGTAGATTATATGCGGCCACAGTTTTGCTACTCATCCCATGAAAAGGTGTAATATTTTTCCTTACCTTGAATTTTGGCTGGATTTGGGGACTTAATGGCTGAATTAACCAAAGGATGCAGAGTAAACAATATCTTAGAACTCCTTTTGATTTGGAAATCTAGCTGCATGCACCTGTGCATCTTAAAACATTCTTCGGGTAAGCTGAGCTACCAGGCGTGAAAATCCAACTACCCGGAGACCACTGTGCTTGCAAGGCAAGCTGTAGGCTTTCTAGGTGACAGTCCTAACTGAACTTAGTTTTTCAACCATCCCCACAAGGACCCAGACATTTAAATAATTATCCACAATGTACTTTGCAAAAAAAAAATTCCTATCTCTTTTGTTCTTCAAAATATTAGGTAAAAGCCCAAGTGAAGAGACTGAACCTTTACTATAAATTTCGTAAAATAATATACTGAATCCTCCTGTATCCCTAAAGCAATACAAGTATATACACTTCCATAATTTATAAATCCTCCAAAAGTTCACACCTTTTCCTGCCAGGTCCACCGATGATGGGCCCAAGAGTCTCCTTCCTTGCATTCTGGTCACCCTGCTGTGTGCTGACCTCCAAATACACACAGACTTAAGTCCGCAGACAAGTCAGCACTGGAGAATAATTTATTTTCATATACGAGGGGCAAGCACTCATCTATGTCCATCACACCTTTCCAAACCGTCAGGCCTTTCTTTCTCTCACACAAATTTCCGAAAATCTTTATCTGGACATGGTACTGATTTCAACTCAGACCCAATGAGATTACAAACCCTTCACAATCTTTTCATTCCCCTCTCTGGAAACATTAAATAAACCAGCACACATTGAGATTTGGAGTTTGTTTTTAAACCCCATCTCAAAAGAAAGTTAAACATCATTTTAGGTAGGATGTCACAATTTTTCAATTCTTTTTATATGGGATTTAATGTAAAACCTCTCCCTTCACAGTTTTTTGCCATTGGCTCTAAAGGAATGCAGGACCATTTCTTTCCTTAGATTTAGAATGTCCAAATATGTACACATGGCTACAGTAAACTCTCTTTAGTCATAGGGTGTCTATTTTGAGCTTTTACAGTTTTGACATGCCCAACCCCACCTCATTTCATTTTTTGAAACAATGTCGTTTGCTTTTCATCTGTGATATGAAGACAGCTCGAACCTAAAGCAGTGCTTTAGGCAGGTCTTGAATTTTTTGTCACTTACATGATATTTCCCCCCTCTGAACAATCAGTTTTGTTATAAATTTAAGCTGAAATATTTCAGAAGCTGAACTATCAAAACTACAGAAATGGAAGATTTTCACCATTTCCTGATTTTTTTTTAACTTTCTTTTCATATGTGTGTCCAAAAGTTACTGGATCTTAAAATTCTGTGTAACTCCCCCAGTTAAATCAACAGGATTCTGCAATGAAAAGATAAAATATATCAGTCTTTTAAAAATAAGGGTTTATGGCCTTGACACTTTTTGTTGAATGATTACATGTAATTGGAAATAAATCAATCTTATTCTCAGTTTCTCCTTATCAATGAATCACAGTGATGCTTCTGTGTGAATGTGTGATATGTGCATTTCTGAGGGGGCCAGAGGTCGACATCAGGTATCTTCCTCTACTGCACTCTCTCATCTTATTTTTGAAACAGAGTGTCTCACTGAACCTGGAGCTCAGCAGTTTGGTTAAGTGGGCTGAGCTGCCTGGTGAGCTCCAGGGAGTTATGCAAATGCTGGGGATCAAACCTCAGGTCCTCACGCTTGCACAACAATAATTTTTCCAATTGAGCCATCTCCTCTGTCCTCAATTTTGGAACTCCCTATTCTGCTATACTAATTCATGTTTTCCATTAAAGCAAATGTTTTATTTTGGTAAAATATTTGATTCCTGGATTTTCAGTTCCAGCTTGTAAGTATATGCTTCCTTCTGGCATTCTAGGCACATTTTTCATTTTAAGAATATATGCATATTTAGACATTAAAATTAATATCTACAACCATACCCACCCCAATTGCATAGATGAAGCTTCAAACTAAATCTCACAATTCTCAGAATGCTTTGAGTTTTATAATTGACACAGTTTTCTACCCACACAGAAATTATCCTATCCATGCAATTATGAATTTTGAATCTGTTCATGAGGTTTAATAGGCAAAATTTTCCCAAACTCAAATAACAGTAAACTCAGTCTATTCATCTAAAATTTTCAAAATTTCATTAAGTAACTTGAAAAAGTAATGATGCCTATGAATAGCAAATTATTCTCTATGCTTACTAAAATAGACATATAAGTCAATTAAATCTGTTGAAATCTATTCAGAAAACATTTCTTAAATCCTAGAAATTCAGTAATGAAAACATCATCCATACTATTTACTATATCTTTAGAATACTTATTTACCATAAGAAATCTTCACTCTTTTGGTAGACTTTGGGTTGCTAAAGATACAACTCATTGGGGTTGGAGAGATGGGTCAGTGGTTAAGAGCACTGGCTATTCTTGCACAGGACCTGGGTTCAGTTCTCAGAACCAACATGATGGCTAACAACTGTCCATAACTCCAGTTCCAGGAGATCTGATGCCCTCTTCAGACTCCCACAGCATTGCATAACACAAATGCACTTAGCATGAAAGCAATACACTCATACACATAAAATACAATAAAATAATAAAAATAAAATATTTAAATATACAACTCATTTACAACTGTGTATACAACTGTTAGAGCAAGACTCCAATACCATCTTTGTTTCTATGCCACTAAAAGCATTCCCATATATTTGGGTGGGGGAGGGGGAGTCGTGACAGATATGGTAATTGATTATTTTATAAAAGTTAGTTTTTCTCCATAAACTTTAATGTTCTTGGCTAAAAGGTGAGGAGACAGCAGATGGTAATTGCTCTAGATGATAAGGCCACCTCTAATTTTTGGGTACATGAACTCCATTCTAGCTGCTAAGAAAGAACACTGTCCAGTCCAGAAAGATGCTGCTGTGATGTGCTGTGTCACAATATCAGAAGCATGAATTGATTTTTAAGGTCTTGGAATTGAAGATTTTAGAAGGGCGTGTAACCTTTCTGATGAAGTTGATAGTTGGTCTGAGACACCAGTCTTTTCCACTCTGAGGAACTGCACAAACTGATACCACTCATTGCTCTACTCCTTCAGTCCTTGCTTGACCATACAGTCTTGGATCAGATACATGAATGTTAGTTGAATTGGGTGGCCCCATCTCCCTCCCTCAAATTTTTTCCCTTAAGAAAGGTTAACTGAATTAAAACCACCCTAAGGTATCACCTTACCCCAATCAGACTGGCTGGGATCAAGAGAACAAATGATACCAAACACCGGGGGGGGGTATGGAAAAAGGGAAACACTCATTCACTGATGTGGGATATACAAACTCATGCAACCACTACTGAAAGCAGTGTGGAGAACTCTTATGAAACTAAAAATGAACCTACCATATGACCAAGTTATACCACTCCTTGGCATATACCCAAAGGACTCATCCTACTGTAAAGATACCTGTTTGCCGCTGCTCTTTTCACAATAGCTAAGAGATGGAAGCAACCTAAGTGTCCCTCAACGGACGAGTGGTTAACAAAAATGTGGTATATTTACAC
>NW_008338112.1:155996-156147 GCF_000622305.1 Nannospalax galili
ATAAAGAAAGATAAAATAATGAAATTTGCAGGTAAATGATGGATCTAGAAGCTGTTATACTAAGTGAAGTAACAGACTCAGAAAAACAAATGACATATGTATTATTAAAAAAAGAAAGAAAGAAAGAAAGAAAGAAAGAAAGAAAGAAAGA
>NW_008338112.1:156165-156922 GCF_000622305.1 Nannospalax galili
GACTGTAAAAGATGTTAAAAAGGATATGGGAATGGAAATATTTTCCAAAACAGAAAAAATGAGAAAACCTGAGCAAGTGATGAAGGTCTGTTGTAGGTTTGTTATGATATATAACGAGACAAAAATAATATACACGTAGTCTTAAAATTTCTAAGGTCATAGTTTGGTCAGCTAGTTTAAGGAACAAAATATATATCTAATCAAGGTTTATCTGAGAAAATTTGGTTTTATACCCAAATTTTATTTAAATAGAACTTAGAAATTCAAAGTACTGAGAATATTTGGTTTTTAACCCAAGCCTTATCTACATAGCACATGGTAATTAAAAGTACCAGGCTGGTGGAACTAACCTTCTTGGATGTTTAACAGCCATACTTTGAGCCCTATACTAATCTGGTCAGAGGGACTTAAATGACAGTTTTTGCCCCTTGCCCTCCAAGGTCTACTATGTTCCAGGGGACTATGAAACATCTCTCAAAATGTTCTGTAACTGTAGTGGGTCACCTGTCCTCTTGTTCAGGGAGGCCATGGATACCCCATGAGATGGACTTGAACCAGTGTCCAGTCTACAAAAACGAGGGTCAACTCAGAGGAAACATCTCATCCATGCTTCCATGTGAAGCCAGACATGGTTTAGCAGGACCTTTGACTTATCTTCACATAGAAGGAATTGGTAAAAGAAAGGAGTCAGGGGCTCCTCCAAAGGCCATGTGACTCCTGAGGAACAGATCCTCAAATGACCTTAAATGTAAAAATA
>NW_008338112.1:157150-160891 GCF_000622305.1 Nannospalax galili
ATGGATAAATGTGTTTCCTCCCCCTATCTAGAAGCCTTTGAGAGGGAACTGACACTGATTCTAACCACTCCAACAGTTATCAAAATAACTGAAAGCAAATCCTGAATCCATCACTCTAGAGTCCAGCCTTGGCAGACAAAAGAAAAATGACGAGGAACCCAATAGAGGGATGCTTTCAGAAGCCCTTGTCAAGAAACTTCAATGGACTCTCATATGAACATTTGAAAATTGCCCTGTTCTGACTTTTTTCTAGTTCCCTGTCTAGAACTTGTAATGCTAATTACTCTTGCCTTTACGTCTCCTTCACATCTCCTATTCACGATTCAAGGACTTTCTTTTCCCCCTAGAAATAAGAGTAATGCAATTTGGGAGTCTTTCAGATAGACCCACTGAAGGGGTACTCCAATTGCCTCACCCTGTGTCCCTGTTCAGCATGGAAGAAGCCAGAGCGGTCTGTGCCCCGATTCCCTATCTACAAGTTGGGTAACCTCTTCAGAGGTGATAAGAATAGGAGGTAGGAATTGTCTAGGCAGTTAGGGTAAAAAGACCCCAAAGAAAAGTAACCAGTTTTTTGGCTAAATCTCACAATGTCTTTGGGCCTCTTCACAACATACTCTGTTCCAAAGGCCAAACATGTCAAAAGTATTTATTTGGGAGCATGTATCTAATCCTTAAAAGATTTTAGGGTTAGGCCAGGCGTGGTGGCACATGCCTGTAGTCCCAGTACTTGGGAGGCAGAGGCCGGCGGATCTCTGCAAGTTCAAGGCCAGCCTGGTCTACATAGTGAGTTCCAGGACAGCTGGGGATACAGGGAGACCTTGTCTCAAAAAGACCAAAAAAAAAAAAGATTTTGGGGTTACCTCTTCAGAGGGGGTATTGTTAGAGTAGCAAAAATCCCCATTAAAAAAAAGAAGAAGGAGTATATGAAGTTATCAGAAAAAAGTAATTGGGAGATATGGGAGGAGTTGGAGGGGAAGGAGTGGGCATGGGTTTGATCAAAACACCTTATATGCATATATGAAATTCTCAATAATTTTTTTTTTTTAAAGGTTGGCCGGGAGTGGTGGTGCACAGACACCTTTAATCCCAGCATTCAGGAGGCAAAGGCAGGCAGATCTCTGTGAGTTCAAGGCCAGCCTGGTCTACATAGTGAGTTCCAGGACAGCTGGGGCTACAGTGAGACCCTGTCTCAAAAAGACCCCCCCCGAAAAAAAGAAAGGTTAACTGTACACAAAGCTGTCTCTGCAAGTAAGAGGACTCTCATTCCTGGCTGCTATTTTAACTTGAACACATCTGCATTGAATGCATAGCATACTATATCACAAGTATTTTAGCATATTTTCATATGTTAAACCATGAGATTCTTCAGGATAAGGATCATAATTTATGTTTGTATCTAACACAAGAGCCTCCCATAGGAGACATCCAAGTAATAGTAATAGTTAACATTTATAGAACTTCATGATATGGCAAGTGCTTTATAAGCATCATGCTTTCATCCTTACACCAACTTTATGAATATATACTGTAATTGTCATTACCTTTTTAGAGATTAAGAAACTGCCATAAGGTCAAGTAACTTACCCAAGGTTACGCTCAGTTAAACGGTAGGAGAGCAAGAATATGAATCTAAAGCATATAGCTCTAGAGTCTACATTTTTAAAATATTTTTTTTTATTTTATGTGTATGAATGTATTGCCTGCATGTGTGTGAGTGCACCTGTGTAATGCAATGCCCAAAGAGATCAGAAGGCATTGGATCCCCTGGAACTGGAGTTACTCTGGACAGCTGTTAGTCACCATGTGGGTAGGTGCTCGGAATCGAACCCAGGTCCTCTGTAAGAGCAGTCTGTGCTCTTAACTTCTGAGCCATCTCTCCAACTCCCCAGAGTCTGCATTTTAACTTCTATGTTTATTGGTTTATTATTCATTTCTTCTGTTGTTCTTATTAGTTTATTTAATATACTTATTAGTTAATTACTATCAATTAATTAAAATGTAACATTTTATTTGTGTTGATGTAACAGATCATTTCCCTCTCCTTCTGAAGAAAATGTTTCTAACCAGCACCTCCAGATCATGTACTGAGCTATATGAAGTAGAATGAGATTTTTAAATAAAGCTTTAATTTTACTTGGGAGTGGTTAAATTAATCAACTAACACAAGAAATACATTTTTAGATGTTTACCACCAAGAGAATATACTCAAAAGGACACACTTGCAGGCATCATTTTCTATAACAGAAGTCTTCATAGAGATAACAACACAAACAGGTCCTATGTAGACAGCAACTGCCACCTGTGAAACACTTCCAGCCCATGGTATGGCCATTAGCTGATTTAGGGTGGCCAGGTAAAGACAATGGAGGGTGAGAACAGTAAAAACTAGAGATGCATCAAGCAGCAATTCTAGACTCAAGCCAGGAGCCAATAACTAGCAAGCTCCTCTCCAAAAAGATCTAAACATCACCTAGCAAACAAGATTAAAAGACATCATGCCAGATGGGGGGGGGAAATGACTAAAAGAGGTATTTTATTTCTCTCTTCACTTTATACAATAGATTGAATGTTTGTGTCCTCCCAAAATTCATGTGTTGAAACACTAAGCTCCAAAGGAAGTAATTTAGGTCACAAGAATGGAACCTCGATGACTAAGATTACTGCCCTTAGAAAAGACCGCTCAGAGAGGACGCAAGTCTTCTTTCTGGAAAAGAGCCTTAACCAGAACATAACCATGCTGGCTCCCTGAGCTCAGACTTCCAGTCTCTAGAACTGTAAAAAATGTATTTCTACTAAACCTTCCACTTTGTTATAGTAGCTTGAACTGACCAAGATGTTCCTTAGTAAGAGCAATTAGATGCAGAGTATGGTAGAAACTGTGGTGAACTAACAATAGAAGCTAAAATACCTGAGAGCCATTGGTTGTCAAATCTTTCAATTTTTTATTGAGAGTCAGATGTCCAATCTAACACGAAAGCTTCCTGTTTTCAAAATAATAGCGACTGACCCTTTTAACAAAAACCCATTTAAAAAAAGGCCTAGATATGCAAAATAAAATATAACTCCAGGTCAAATTTGACCCGTGGCTCACAGTTGCATACATTGGGCTCAAGCATTAGAAAATGGGAATCACCATAAACGAGACACCTATTTAACATGCCCCACTCCCAAGGTGGAAGCTAGGGCAAAACAGCATCTTTTGGACATGACAGGAGAGCTGCACTTATGAACTCCCAGCACTGTGGTTGCCTGCACAAGACCTGCACACAATCAAGCCAGTCAACATTCTAGCATGAAGCTGCCTATCAACCTCCACCACTAGCTAAAGAGTTATTGACAGTTGGTGGTTGCTGGGGAAGGAAGAGTCAGTGTTCTTGAAAGGCCCCTAGTAAGTCAACCATGCTCAGTGGATGGCCCCATATCCATGTATGTAGGCAACACAAATTAGACTCAGTGAGTTATATATATATTTTTTAAAAGTGGACATGAGGAAACAGAGTCCTACAAGCTCCTGGGAACCTGCTCACATTCTATGGCAATGGTGTCAGCATGCACAGGTCCCATGAAAACTCAGGCAGACAATAACCCAACACAGAACTGGGAGAATAAACAGCAGACCTCAATCTTATCTGAAGGAATGTTGGCAACTGATTGCTGCTAGGTGAAGAAGAGCTCATCTTCCTAAAACAAGGGACTCTAGGTAGGCTGACTAGACTTAGTGGACAGACTCACACTGGGGAA
>NW_008338112.1:161140-187529 GCF_000622305.1 Nannospalax galili
CGGTTGGATAATTTCAAAATACATTGTATGAAGTTCTCAAAGAATTACTAAAAATACTTTTTTAAATGGGAAGCAACTACATGGGTAAGCATGGTTAACTGTGGTCAGAAATAAAAACAGAGAGTAGAATTTTGGAAGCTAGACAAAAAAAGAGAAAGTATAGAAATCTTGGAGGTAAAAGCAAAAGAGAGAGCTCCGTACTCGAGAAGTCCAGTGGGTTATGAACATGGCACCAGAAATCCAAACCACACAGAGCAGCCTGAGCCAGGAGACTGTTTCTGTCCAGTAGAGCTGTCCTGACTGCTTCTTGCCATAAACCAAATCTAGTAGTGGGGAAATGGGAGAAGAGGCTGTCCCCTATAGCCAGAGCTCTCACAAGGAAGTGAATGTAAGCATTTAGAAAAGAAAGCCCTCTCCCTGTAGGTGTGCTCTGATCCCTGCTGGGGCAGGGACAGCCTAGCTGGGATTCCAGGGAGAGTCTTAGGGTAAAGGTCCCTGAACTTTCCATTCTAAATAGGAAGCACACCTCAGAGACTAAGAGGTTAAGCCCTCCTCTATTTCAGAGTCTCCCTTGTCTACCAGGGCTCAGGCATTCCAGGAATAAAGCACACTTTGCTGTGACACCAACTGGTCCCAAGCAACAACATTCAGGCTGAGTCCTCAAATGTCCGTTTGCACAATCTGCTCTCTTCCTGCTAGACCACCCAGTCTTCTTATGATGACTCTACACCATCTCATTTATTTTCTTCATGGCAGCAGAGGCCCCAATTTCCTTAGTTAAACTTCATTCTCTCCCCTATGCATCTGTTGATTTATTTGTAATTCCCCGGTTCTCTATTACTCAGTCCAGGATAATTTCTTTTCTCTTCTGTAATCAACTGAGAAAATATGGTAGAAATGATAAAGTCCTACTTTTCAACTCTAGATTCAGAGAGAGAGAGAGAGAGAGAGAGAGAGAGAGAGAGAGAGAGAGAGAGAGAGAGACTTAATCTAGTTCAAAGAAATCAGAAATCGAAGGAAACGAAGACATGCCCCACAGAGGTAGTTCATTTCTGTCCTTTTCACTGAGTGCTGTGAAAGAAATGGACAGAAAACAATCTTAATGAATTTACCCTATCATTTAGTGCAGCCTATGTTATTGCATTATTGTAATGAAAAACATATCAGAATATGTCTAGACACATGACATACCCCTGGTAGAGAGTTCCCTGCACTTCAAAAAAATTGTGGTTCAATTTCCTTCTGGGAAATGCTCCAATGGCAACATTTTAGGTCTTGAAAGGCTCTTAGGAATGACTGCCTAAGGCGAGGCCACCTCCAAAAGTGGAATTAGAGCACGGGGCACTGTGAGGGCTGGAAAGCTTTCCATGGGAAAATGGTCAGAGCAGCAAGTCCCCCTGTAGACATCCCACATACGGTAATCCACTGATAGGTCTTCTGTGTGCAGAGGAGCTCTAAATGTCTAAATAAAACACTGAAAAGAACCCATAAACAGAACAGAAGTAATAAAAGACTTTGTTTTGGTGATTCTTTCATTTTTAACTACATATGGATTAAACAAATCCAATTGGTATAACTTTCACCAATGTGTTGATTTAAACCAAATCTAGAGCCATTGGATGTCAGGAAAGGAAAGTAATAGCACATCCCACAGTACTTTACCCATCACAGGGTAAATGACGCTGCTTCTGCATTTGCACAGAACAATCAGGAGAACAGCAAACCCTAAACTGTAGGCATCATGTTCAGACTGTGATCCTGGCTCTACCACTCAAAGTCTTCAATCTCTAAATACCCAAAGCTGGCAAACAGTATCATTCCCCTTTAGTTATTTCAAAGAAAAGCTTGAAAACAAAACAAAATGACCCTCTATTCAACCAACTCCTAGAATATTCCAAGATTTTATCAGATGAGTGGCCAGAAAAGCTGACGCTTTAAAGGCATTCACATGCTTGCTATTTGTGCTCAACAGGCCAACAAGTACTTTTTAAGTGCATAACCAGTACCATAACTAGACAATTAGCCTGCCAGGGGAATGGGAGATGAACACTAGGGACACCACGTAAGGAGTCAACAACAAAGATTTGAAAGAGAATTACCCTTAGGAAATAATTAAGAAGCAAACACTAAATTTAAAATGTTGAGGCTTCAGATTGGAGTTTAGTCAACGGACTACAGTAATGACTTTCTTAGCAGAGGTCAAATGAATACGAGTTGCCCTTTGTCCCCAAATAGACATAAATGAAGACATGATGAAATAGGAAAGCATTACAGCCAAGGCACAAACTAGGGACCACAATGTGGAGGAAAGGCTAGGGACAGCCAATTACTGCTATAGGTTTCTGCAGACTTTCAGTTAACTGGCACCTACTGGAAAAGGGCAGTCAGCTAAATCTAGTTAGGAGGAGCCAAGTTCTGAGCTCTTAAGAGAATTGGCAGAGATGAAAATCCCTCTCCAGAGAATTTAGGCCTTGATGCAACAGATAGTTCAAAAGAAGTTGGCTTTGCCCTAAGAGCAGGTCATATGTTGTGAAGCTCAAAAAACAACAATCCTACATAACAGTCCTATGTTCAGACTAGAACGCGAGCCAAAAAAGACTTCCTGAAACCACATCCACTTGTGTCACTGTAAGAGTTACCTCAAAATGTAAACTTGACTAGATTGAGGAATGTCTAGAGAAGCAGTAAAGCATTATATCTGGGTGTGCCTATGAGGGTATTTCTAGAGAAAATTGCTATATGAGTCAATAAACTGAGTGGGGAAGATCTGCCTTCAGTGTAGGTAGGCACCATCCCACTGGCTGTGGATCTGCACAGAACAAAAAGTTCAAGAAAGAAAGTCTCTCTCTCTCTCTCTCTCTCTCTCTCTCTCTCTCTCTCTCTCTCTCCTTTCCTGGAGTTGTGACATCTTTTGTTTTTTCTTGCTCCTGGACATAGAAGTTCAGGCTCTCTGGCATTTGGATTATGGCACTTATAACCATGCTTGCTGATTTTCAGGGTTTTAGGCTTTGAACTGAGATTTACACCATCAAGTTTCCCTGTTTCTGAGTCTTTTAGGCTCAGACTGAGCCAAGCTGCTGTACTGGTATCTCAGGGTCCTCTGGTTGCAGACAGCCTGTCATGAGACATCTCAGCTCCCCTAATTTTGTGAGCTAATTCTTCTGATAAACCCTTTCTCGTGTCTATAAATATATCTATAAAAGATTTCTTATTGGTTCCGTCTCTCTAGAGAACTCTGAAAAAAATAGTCACCACCTACTTGTTCCAATTTTGGAGTTTGCTCAACTCTGTCTTCTCTTTGAGTCCTTTCAAGCCTATATGTCTATTGACTATGAATGATGAAATCCTAAGCATATCAAATCTGCTTCTGTTTGGGTGAAAAAAATTAGATTGTATTCCTTCAGGATCAGAGTAATTCTATCACAATTGCTACCATCATTACCAAAATCCCACTCAATGAATTAAGTCACTTGTGTTTCCTGGTCTTTATATTGTACTAATCAATCTAACCCTAAGCCTATCTCAATCCCAGGTTTATTTTTAAAAATCCCTTCTCCAAATAATTACTTATACGATAGACACTGTACTAAGCTCTGGGTACGTAAACCAAAACATATCAGTTCTCAAAGAGTATAGTCCATCAGAATGTCAGATCTTTCTTTCTTTCCTTTATTCACTTGGCATTAAGTGTCTTAAATATCAACCACTGTTCTAGGACCTACAGATACAGAAGATGCAACACATTGTACCTGTCCCCAAGGAATTTGTCATCTTGTCTACTTGGAAAATAAAAGACAAAAAAACCAACTATATATTGTATTTTAGAGGAGGGGTTCGCTAAAAGAATTCTGTGTGGAAGATGATCATGATGTCCAAACTCAGATGTGGAAGCTAAAAAATGATTTAAGAAGCAGAACGGGTTAAGAATCCTGAATGCAGCTATTCTACTATGGGAAGTACGGTAGTCAGAACAGCCTTTCACCGGAAACAACACTGCATTAGGTATAAGAACATGTTTTTAACCTCTTGAAAAGCTGAGAAGGAAGTGTGAAATAATCATGCTCACCAAACTGAAGCAGGGTGATACTTTTGCCTGGGAAATCTGTCAATTAAGAGCTGAATTTTTGGCTCTTTCATAACAGGTGAAAACAGAAATAAAGTTCAGATTGCACAAGGTGAAGAAAGAAAGAAAAGAGCTTCTCTACACAACTGCTTCTTCGAAGACTGCATTCTCCTTTCGTTGTGAGCCTAAGACTTCAATAGAGGGTGCTATGTAGTCCATGCCAAGCCCAACCCCTTTCCTGGGGCCAAAGGAACAGTTCGGGCAAAGGAAGCACCAGAAGTAATGAGGTACAGAGTGTCTGGTAAAGCTGTTTTGCTGTCTTGATCTATCCTAGTCCAAATAAAGAAAGGCTTTAATAAACAAAAATAAAATGCTATCACAAAAGGATTAAGAGAGAGAGATTGCACTCTCAAAGAAAAAGTATATTACAAGTTCACTCCATTGCAATTCCGATCCCATGGGGACTATAATGAAATTGGTTTACTGATGGACAGATTAGAGATGAAAGTCCCTGAGAAGCCATAGCCATAAAGTGGCCCTTGAGCAAATCTTCAGACAAAATTTACATTTCTGGAAAAAAGACGGTATGACAAAACCCAGTAAGAACATTAACATGTAGAAACAGACCTTTAAAAGCCTCAGACATTTTATCATTAGACAAATATTATTTTTAAATTGCTATTATACTTAAAGACATTTTTAAAAGACCTGGATGGGGGAAGATGAACTTGAAAGGAAAGAAAACTAGCGAAACACACTCCAGCTGATCTAAAAAGAATAATTTTTATTATTAAAAAATAAAACTAACTCAAAATGAATAGTTTTTACAACAACTGCGGCAAAGAATAGATCAGACAAGACTTCACTGAATGATAAATCTAATGGATGATTCTAAGGAGAAGGATATTAGTAAGATTCTAAACTGTTACCCACAAGCTGTTTATTAATTCTAAGAGGGGGGGAAATAATGACATCATAGAGAAACAAAAGAGTTTAGCTGACTGATCAAAATTATCACCACCACCTTCAGATATGATACCCTGAGAAAAATGTGTCACTAACACATCTTCACATGAAGAATGAATCTAATCCAGGAAAACATCAGAAAAACTCTTAAGAATATTCTGTATTGGGCTGGAGAGATGGCTCAGAGGTTAAGAGCATTGACTGCTTTTGCAGAGGACCTGGGATCAATTCCCAGCACCCACGACAGCTATGAACCGTTCTTAACTCCAGTTCCTGGGGAATCCGATGCCCTCTTCTGACCTCCATGGCATTGCACAACACGGGTGCACTCACATACATGCAGGCAATACACTCATACACATAAAATAAAAATAATAAAATATTTTTAAAAAAGAATATTCCATCTAAAGGGCAAGAGCAGTGGCTACTGTCTTTCAAAGTGTAAATGTCATGAAAGACTGAAAGAGGCTCAGACGATGTTCAAGATTTAGAGAGATCTAAAAGACATGACAGGTGAACTCAATGCCTGGCTGCACGCAGCATATAGCATTGAAAGGAAATGAAATGCCGCCAAGGACATGACTGTGTTGACAAAATAAAAAATGGCATATTGTCACTAAACTATATGAAAATATTGTAGCAACACTTTTTAAATGTTAAATTTAAATTTACCGTGTAACATGTATTGGTATTGATGACGATATTATGTTTTCATATTTACATGAAATAAACATAGGGAGTCATGAGTAAAGGGTCATGATAAGTACAATTTACTGACACATTATTCATTTAAAAAGTTACATATGTATACTCATACATACACATATATACACATATATAATTATACACAGAGAAAAAGAACAAATTGACAAAAGCAAATGGAGCAAAGTATTGATAATAAGAGGGTCTGGGGAAAGGTTCAAAATGTTCTTCGTATCCTTTTTACTTTTTTGACTTGCTTGTAAGCTTTAAAAGCTTCAAAATACTTCTAAATTAAAAAAAAAAGTTTAAAAAAGAACCTTGATGAATAGATTCCACAGTAATGTAGATACAGATGAAAGAAAAACTAGTACACTAGAAAACAAGGCAGAAGAAATAATTCAAAACGTGTTATGGTACAGAAAAAAATGGAATTTGGGAGATTAGGGTACATGGGCTGCAGAGTGAGGGTCATACATGTTTAGCTAAGGTACCAGAAAAAGAGGAGAAAAATAATGGGGCAGGAGCAGGGATAAAATCCAAAGATTTGACTAACAATATTTTGGAACCAAAGAAAAAGACCAATCACAAATTCATGAAGTGCAATGGATTTTAAGCAGGCAAGTAAAATCAACTTGTAGTCATACTCATAGTAAAAGTGCATTACACCAAATGACAAGAGTGATACAGGCAGAGGTTTGAAAAAGGGCACATTGCCTCCTAAAGAGCATCAATTTGTCAAAGAGAAAGCGGCAGCTTATCATTCTACAACCCCCCTCAAAACACTCTATTATAAAAATGTTCTCGGGCAAATATAGAGATGTTGCCACCAGGAGACACTGAGTCAGGGCTTTCAGAGCAGAAGCAAAGTGATCGCAGATGGCAGTCTGAGATATACGGAGAAATAACAAGCAACTTAGCAAATGAGAAGAAGAAGAAAAGCATGAACGTGTGAATGTTCAGAGTAGCAGTTTGGCTGTGCGCTGAGGGTCAGAGAATCAGTCTCTCTACTTCACCAGCAGAAAACCTATCAGCAAAAACAAAAGTAGGCATGTGCTTTGAATACATCTAGGCTTATTTATTTTTCAATATATTACATATTTTATTAAACACAAAAAAATTTTCCAGAGTGATATTAAAAACAAAAAATGTCACACTTCAGATACTCCTTTCACACCATGTGAGTGCACTGTAAAAATGTGTGTTGGCAAACAGACTTACCACCCTTTTGGTCCACTACTTGTTCCTGTAGAGAAAGCTGGAACACAATGGTGGTCATCTGTGATTCATGTATGTGAGAACTACAACTGTTTTCTGCCTACAGCAGCGATGAGCTGCTATGGTACAGATGTGGCACTGGTGTTGTCTAGAGCATCTGTTATCTGTCCTGTACAAAAAACATTTTCCAACCTTTGAGCTCGAACACAGATGAGCACAGGAAAGTGATGAGCTCCTAAGTTATCACATAAGTACAGGAAAACACAAACAGTGGGTGCTTAGGAAGAATTTTAGGCAGACAAGACCTCACTCAGGCAGTCAGTGGAATAACGAAAATCCAGGAGAGTACCCTGACAAAGAGATGGAAAACAGAGCTCCTGTGTTTGTGTGGGGACTAGATACTGATTAAAGTGCTTTCCCTCTCTGATCTGAGAATGCATTCCTTGTCTTTAAAGTGGGAGTGATAATTCACACAGAGGTTTTGTGGGTCAAATAAAATAATGGAAAATAAAATCCTTCTTACATTCTAGAAACATCAACAACTCATGGTTGATGATTTTATTTACAAAATTTTGTTAAATGATTATCTTTGAAAGTTAATATATGTTTTGCTATCTTAGTTCTGGTTATTCTTTGAATAATACATTTTTGCAATTGTATCACACTGCTATATCAAAATAATTTTCTATCAAAGTTTCAACATGGTTTAATACTGTTAATCAATTTAAACCTATTTTAGGTTTAAAAATATTTCCAGATGCTTGTAATTAAGTATAATTTCTTTGCCTGTTCAGTTACAAAAGGTAATCTTCAACTGAAGGATATACAGTCCAGGCACTGATGTCTTAATGTCTAACAGGTACATACATAAGGGAAACCATAGAGAAATAATATGGCAGAAAAATATCTGCAAGCAAAATCTCTTCTAGTTCTTGAGACTCCACAAATACTATGAGTTAGCTAAAGAAATTTTTCTTTAGAAAGTTAAGATAGACTTTCTTTTTACTGTTATGATATGCATGGTCCTATTCATCCTTTCTGATATTTACAGTTGTAGTTTTCAAGAGAACCTATCTGTACCCACCATCTCAAAAGACAAAATACCGAGAACAAAAATTGGTTGTGCTGTATTGCAGAGTAGGTATGGCAATCACGAACTATGACCTCATGATTTATATGTCTCTGCCCTCGTGTGTGTACAAATATGTGTTTATGAACCCATATGGAGGCGTCCTTTTGAAATATGCCAACATATTGGTGAAAGAAAAAAAATCTTATCATCATTACTGAAGATAGGAGGTGAGAAATAGTACCACATGCAGCCGCTGAGCTGCCGTAGGCTGCTTTAATTTAAATTAGTTGCAGCCTTCTTCTTGAAAACAGAAGTAAATCATGAAAGGAACTAATTCATACTGGGAGAGACAACAAAGAATGCCAATAAAATTTATTTGTTAAAAAAAATTACTACAAAAAAATTTATACCACATTTCCAGTTTTGTTTTAAATAAAAGAATAGAGGCCCTTTTCCAGGAACATTTTTAAAGGACATAACTTAAAGGAAACTTTTATTTCTGTTTTTTTATATATTACTGGGTCTCATTTATTACACATTAATTTTCAGACAAAGTTTTAGTCATCTATGCTTAAAAAAAAAAACAATTTGTCACAAACAACACGGTGGTCTATGCAAGAGAAGGCTCCATGATCCCCAATTCTGCCGCATCCATGCATCCAACACATCCACATTACTCTTCTGATAACAATGGTCAGGTGTGCCTGGTACACTGGGAAGGTCCACTCTTCACAGAGGCTCCACATTCTAGTGCCCTCAAAGTCACAGGCAGTTGTTTTCTTTGGAGTCTGGGTAGTGACCTGGATCCATTTTTTTCCACAGTTTAGCCATTGCCTTGCTGGTCTAGTCGGCTCCAGCAGGTATCTCACCCACACTCACCTGTCATCTTCTGATGGGCACATCAAGGGACACAGAACTGAAGATTTAGGCTGACTCCTTTCAAGTGTTGTGGAATATCCCAGCATGTCACTGTCTCCTCAATCTGCTATCCATGAGCTTATCTACACTTTTAATAAATCTCTTTATGTTTTCAATCTGTACCACATCCTGGGATAATGCATTCCACAAGTTTCTGTTAGTTGTGGACCTTGTTTAAGCTTCTGAGAGTGCCCTGCATCCCATATATCCGGATTTAATAAATAAGAAAGCATAGTTTCCATAATTTTATAGATTTTATTCATATCCCTTTTCTCCGCCTTTTCCTTTGTAGATAGAGCCCCTTCTTTTTATACTACACTCAGAAAAAAATGTTTAATAAAGAAATTCACCAACTTAAGTTAATTAATCAGTATAGAAGCCTATTCTTATGTTCGTGTTAGTTAACTTTCTCTGGACTATCACTTTAATCATGTCTTCATTGGGGGTTGCTGACCAGAACTGTACATCATGTTCCTGGTACAGGGCATAATGAGTATAAAGAAAGATTGTTTATTCTAAAACAATTTCTAAGCAAGTCTGGAAATGATTAAGATGGTTGAGGGATCACCACATATACCAAAATCAGAAGGGCTTTGGATGAAATGGTGCTTGTCAATGAAGATAGGGTACAGAGGTGAGAAGCAGGCTGCCTCTGTCAGGTTCATCTCCTCTTAATCCTGAGCTGTCTTCCTCATGGGACAAGCTGCCACATCAGTTTTTCCAAAGTAAAGCCTTCTTCATAGAAGACCCTGAAATATTAGGTTTCTTCCAAAGCAGAATAACTTTGTGAGACAAGTTAAAGTACAGCGACCATACAGAAAGGAGAGGAGAAACATATTAGAGTATCTGTCCACTTGTATTCATGTTAAGCCACATTCCAAACTGATTACCCAGCTACAAAACCTCCAGTAGATCTGCAAGCATATAAATCCCCTGGAAAGCTAACCCAGAAAGTTTCTTGGCAAATAGAGAATCAGAGCAAAGATGTTTACATGGTATTGATGAAAATGGAAAAGAATGCTAAATTAACCCTGCTGCAGAATACAAAACATCAGCATTATTACCAGAAAACTGTACCTATCAGACATCATTTTCAAAGCTCTGTGCAGTGCTGAATAAAGTTATTAGTTATTAATTTTCAATTCCTTTTCTAGTATAAACTCAAGGGATATGAGTACTCCCTCGAAAAGTAGACAAATGCTTGACTCAGTTACAACCATTTTTAGATACCTTGACCCATTAAAGATATTATAAAGGAACCAACCCTGAGCCAGAATGTTTTACTTAACACAGTATTTTTAAATTTATTTATTTATTTATTTGTTTAATTTATTTATTTACGTATATGCATGTATTGCTTGCACGTAGGTAAGTGCACCCACGTCATCCAATGCCCATGGAGGACAGAAGAGGCTGTCGGATCCCCCGGGACTGCAGTTATGGACAGTTGTTAGCTGCCATGTGGGTGGTGGGATTCAAACCCAGATCTTCTGCAAGAACAACCAGTGTTCTTAACCCCTGAGCCATCTCTCCAGCCCCAACACAGTATTTTTTTTTTTTTTTTTGGTAAACATTACAAATTAAGTCTGGTTGAAAATGTATTTGGTACATATTCATGTCAGAGTAAAATTAGTAGGGTTCAGTGTTCTTGATTCTATTCTGGTTCTAGAGATACATTCTGGTTACTCAAAATGGTCATTTATGTTCACAAACGCCTTTCAAGATTCAATCTTTTTAACTCCTCATATTTCCTCAATGCTAAGCACCGTCAAGCATCAAGTGCACCACTGTTATTAATGTATCACTGAGGAAGAAAAATATTACTAATTAGTTGTAAAATTATAATTGGTAATAAATACAACCTGACTTCAGACATATTGTGTATTTTGAAGATTGTGAAGTGCAGTGTTTTCATTCTTGTGATATTTTTCTTAAATTCTAAGAACATGCTTCCTGCCAGCATCCATGCTGATTTTCACACATTCTTGGGCCCTCCCAAAGGCAGCTTTGATCAGTAAATGATTCAAAATTACCTCAATATCATCTCACCCCCAGTCAAAAGTTGGGGATGAACAGGGTCTTATTTGAGCTAAGGTCTACAAAGAGAAACGATCTTAAGAAGAGTATCAAGGGGCTGGCGAGATGCTCAGCGGTTAAGAGCACTGACTGCTCTTGCAGAGGACCTGGATTCGATTCCCAGCACCCACATGGCAGCTACGAACCATCCTTAACTCCAGTTCCAGGGGAATCCGAAGCCCTCTTCTGAACTCCATGGCATTGCACGACACAGGTGCACTCACATACATGCAGACAATATACTTATACACATAAAATAAAAATAATAAATTTTTTAAAATATTTTTTCTAAAAAGAGTATCAAAGCCGAGCATGGTGGCACATGCCTTTAATCCTGGCACTCCGGAGGCAGAAGCCTCTGTGAGATGGAGGCCAGCTTGGTCTACATATGAGTTCCAAGCCAGCTGTGGCTACAGAGAGATACTGTCTCAAAACAAACAAACAAACAAAAAAGTGTCAAGAAACCAGGAAAGTATCTAGCAACCTTAATAAGAATCTGCTAGCTATGAAATCTGCTGTCTATCAATGTCCAAAGGAGTGAATGGCAGTAATAGTGAAAATCACTCGTACTGTGTAACCATTTGGTACTGAGACAAGTTGTCTCTAGTTGTTCCTCAGATTCACCTGTTCCAGTCTGCTGCTCCAGCACACACTCTCTCCTGTCATTCCTGAAGCCAAAAGGCTTCTCTTATCTTCATCCATGACAATAGCTCTGCCACAGGCACTCTCTGCCATCGGTTCAAGAGAAAGTGCTAATTTGCCTTCTTCAGACATAACCAATGCTGGAGTTCTGTGAGTCCACATTGCTCTGTGGTTGATCACGGGAGCTAACAGTTTCTCACAATTTCATGTATTCTTCAAACAAATCTGTAGTGTCTAAAAAGTCATCTGCCTTTCTTCCACAAAAAAAGAAGGATCTATTTGTGCATACAAGATACAAAACTCCCAAAAGTTTCTAGAAAGGGGCCTAGAAATCCACCTCATCAACCCTCTCTGGAATCGCTCTCTCCTTCCTACGAATGATGGTCATCTTTGTCCAACTTTCCAAAGAAGCTCCCACTCCACACAACTTCACACAAAGACAAGCATCTTCACTTTTTGTTGTATTGCCAATGACAAAACAATTCAAATGTAATAGAAGGAAAAACTCTCTGTTCTACAAAAAAAAAAGTATGCTTCTAAAGATTTTGTGTTCTTCAGTAGAAGCTAACATCAGTAACCTCACTTAAAGTAGAAGTTCTTCCACACCATTCTTCTCTCCCCCTTTTGGCTTGCCTTACATTTCAAAGGCTGACTAAAGGGCTTCCTCAGGTCTACCTTTTGCTTTCTGCCTTCCACCTAAGTCCAGCCCATGGGAAGCACCTGCGGGAGCCCTAAGGTAAAGGGAAAAGGAGGCTAGGTTACTGTTTTCCCAGCTCCCACTTCTCCAAGCATGGCTTTGAGTTTTGTGTCTGTTATTAAGGCCGTATATCCTAAAAGGCAACCTTCTCCTTCTACATAGAGAAGGCTGAGGGCTGGTACTCTCATCCTCTGGGTGCTCCATACTCTTCTGTGGGTTCCTAACCTTGCCCAGTGTCACCAATAGCTCTTCCACTAACCTGTCACCTGCTTTGCCTTTTAGTGTGCCTTCTACACATCTCTCCACCAATTCCACTGTACCCGTTCTTTCTCTGAATATTTCCTTTTATTTTTCTGGTCTGCTTTATGAAAGTGGTTGTTGGTCATATTCCCTCTTGCTTTGCTTTTCTTTGTTTATTTTTGTTTGCTTATTTGCTTTACATGTATGTTTTGTTTTGGTTTGGTTAGCTATTTCAAATGCTGCTTGAATGAAGCTGAGACAACAGAAACAAGTTATATCATTTTTCTCCATTTAAATTTTATCCACTTTTGAAAATTTATCTTAATAGATCCAGACAAATGTCACCTAAGTTTAAAAGGCTATAATTATATGTGTCCCGGGTTAAGAATAGAAAATTCTATTATATCAATTTTTTTTTTTGGTCTTTTTGAGACAGGGTCTCCCTGTAGCCCCAGCTGTCCTGGAACTCACTATGTAGACCAGGCTGGCCTTGAACTCATAGAGATCCACCTGCCTCTGCCTCCTGAGTGCTGGGATTAAAGGCATGCACCACCACACCCAGCCCAATATCAATAATTTTTAAAAATATTTTATTTTTTATTTTTATTTTATGTGTATGTGTGTATTGCCTGTATATAGATAAGTGCACTCGTGCCATGCAATGCCCATGAAGGACAGAAGAGGCTGTTGGATCCCCTGGAACTGGAGTTACAGTTGTTAGCTGCCATGTGGGTGCAAGGATTCGAACCTGGGTCTTCTGCAAAAACAATCAGTGTTCTTAACTGCTGAGTCATCTCTCCAGCCCCCTATATCAGTAATTGTTAAACATCAAACTGTTAACAGCATGTCAGATGATGGGAAGGAGACTGATTGAGGACAGTAACTTACCATATTATGTAATTTTCAACTTTTTGCATGCATTTTCACTTATGTATACAGGAAAAAAGACTTTTTAAGTGAAGAGATGACATCTTAGATTATCTTTGTTTTCCCATGCCCACATCATTTTTGAATGAATGTACAGATTTAAGATATATAGGGTGGTAATTTGATTATTGAGTCATATGTGACCCAGCTGAATGGATGTAATAACAGACAGATGATAGTTTATGTTGATATGAATTGATTTCCCTTGTTCCATATTTTAGCAGCCAGTCATTTCCACAAGTTGCTTAGACCCTGAAAAGATCCTCAGCAGGGATGGAGGTTTTAACTTGGGACATTCTCTAACAGCTGGAAGACATTCGACAACTCCAGATGATGAGAGCTGTAGAGGCAGGTAAAGATGGGCGCCTGCCCTGAAGCCAAGGTCAGGCTTCCCTGAGCTAGCAAACACCTTGCTGTGGAATAAAATCTCCATGAGCTCTTCTAGATATTAAGTTTAAAAACTGAAACTAAAGAACAACAGATCATTTGAAATAGCATTCATATCTAGAGACCACATTATAAGAATCTGAAAGATAATGTCTGTAAGGAATGAGAGATGGAGAAATGTACAAACCGAACAGCCTTATTTTCAAATTTACACACAATTCTCTTCAGAATGAACTGTAAATAGTAATAAAGCAAGATTTTCATAATTCAGAAAGTTTCCATAAAATATAAAAATTAAGTGTAAAGTATGTGAATAATGAAATACTGGGGTTTTACATTACGCTGTTTAACATTAAACTCCAAAGATCTAATCAAGTGGACAGATAAGGGATTCAGACACTGTAAGTAGTTTCAGGCCTGTAGCATTGTGTTTACCAGCAGATACAGTCAATTCTTTCACTATATTGAGATATCATTTAGACTAGAACTTAAGCATGCATTGATAGTTTTATTTTTTATGAAAGATGTTATCAGTAAAACAAACAGAGGATTCTGTATTGCTTCAAAGCTTATTTATAATGCTTTAAAAAAAAGTTCAATGGAAACAGGAAAATAATGTCTTGATTTTCTAAACTTTACAACATCTGCTTTTACTTAGTTTTCAGCATTATAAAGTTCTCTGGGTTTTTAAGTGAATTTCTTTGCTTTCCCTTTGTCTATTCCTTTACTTAACTATCTTTATGCTAACTTATATAGAGAGGTGAGATGTAGAAGGAGCAGATCCCTCTATAAAATATTCAAGACTTTTACCACTCTCAAAATGTTTGACACTGGGGGGCTAGAGAGATGGCTCATCAGTTAAAAGCACTGACTGCTCTTGCAGAGGACCCGGGTTCGATTCCCAGAACCTACATGGTGGCTACAAACCGTCCTTAACTCAAGTTCCAGGGGAATCTGAAGCCCTCTTCTGACCTCCGTGGCATTGGACGACACGGGTGAACTCACATACATGCAGGCAATACACTCATACACAAAAAAGTAAAAATAAAGTTTGACACTGGAACTTGCACAGAAGGACATCTGGATACAAATGCTTGACCAGATAGGGCTTAACATATATGACAGAATACATGAGTTCCGGTGAGGGGGCGGGGGCTGTGGGAACACAGTGGGGGAGGGAGGGTCCAAATTTGATTAAGAGCTTCAACATATATGACAGAATTTATGAAATCTGGCAAGGGGACAATGAGGGAGTGCAGATAGAGGAGGGGGTTCAAATACGATCAAGATATATTATAGGAAATGCACAAAAACTCAATAAAAAAGAAAACAAAGGGAAAGAGAAAAGTGCTTGACACTGGATTATTTATATTTAATTTACAGTCTTAGAATCTATAAAATATTTCCTAAAAAATAAAAGGAAATTTGCATATGTACATATAGGTGAGTCTATTTGTGAATTTTGTTCAAACACAAATGAGAGTATTAATACAGTGGTGAGTAAACCCCCAGGTTACGAGGGAAGGAAGATGAGTCACCGAAATCCAGCAGTAACAGTGCCCTCAGTACTAACGCAGTCCATTTGACTTTGTTTTCTTCCTTCCTAAATCAAAGACTTAAGTCTAAATACATTTTAGAACTGTATTAATTTTCAAAGTAAAGGTATTCTCCTGTACTTAGGAAGAATTGCCCATAAAACATCAATACTGAATTACTTCTTAGGACACGCAATTCTCTCATTCCTTGACTTTTCTGTGTCTGAGAAAGTGCTGTATTTATTTCATTTAAATAACATACCTCATAACCATTAGTGCTATTCCTTCTGTTATAGTTCTTGATTTCTTAAAATCTGAGATTTCAGTTAATTTCACATCAACAGGAGACAGTCGGTAAGAAACGAAAGACGATACATTAGTCATCATTCGAACACAAGTTTACTCAGGACTTTCTTGGAAACCCTGAGATACTTTACATATTTCTTGGTGGCCTCTCCTGAGGCTCATTTAAAGCCTGTGGATTATTTGTGGTTAGTATACAAAAGGAGGAAAGGAAAAGCATGGAGAAAATGGCCCTTCAGGAGCACACGCCTGAGGTCTCACCACGGGATCAGCTGACATTCCTTCACTTCCCCAGTTGGGCTGACCTCAGAATTCTTGATGTCCAAGACTTCTAAAAGAATGTAAACCACAATATCTCCCCAGAGGGAAAACAGAAACAAAGTTGGATGATCTGTCGAATAGGGAAGCGTTCCACCATGTGTTTAAGAAGAAGGGAGAGCTCTAGGGCAATCACACCAAAAATCAGGCTTCTGTGGGCACAGGCCAGTCCACATGAAACAGAAGAGCGGCTTTGCCGAGTAGTTAAAAAAGAGCAAGTTGGGAGCCATCCTACTTGGTTTCTGCCACACACCTGTGAGATCAAGATGGGAGAGAGAACACAAAGATTCTTATCTCCAAAGGCTTTAGAAAATGGAAAGACTCTGGAAGTCAGAAGTACAGGGAAAGGGAGCAGGCTCTTCTTGGGTCAGTTCTGAATCTGGGCAGTACTCCCTTTTATGGTTGCTTTGATTGTGGACTGTATTTTTAAAATTTTACCCATAGATAATTTAGGGCTTAATTTTCTTTATTCTCTATTTTTTTCATTGCATGCTTTAAAACGGTTTGTACTCAAGACTCAAATCAACCACACGACTTGGAATATGTATGACTTCCCTTGAGGTGGAAGTAAACAGAGATCTATTCTGAAAAAGAAAACCAACTTTTTTCCTCACAAGTCTCTTTCATTCCCTCAAAACAATTTAAACGTTGTGTTCATCTAATGTTATCTTCAAATCATGACCTGAAGAAGATCCTCCAGGCCCTAGTCTTGTACTCTCTGCTGCTTTGCAGAGCTTTATCACCTGTCTACTGGTCGGTCTCATTTAATGTCCAGGCCAGATCTACTAATATTTAGAGCCACTTGTCCATCTAATGGACAACAGTTTACTTGCTAGCTAACAAGACAGTGAGTGCATCACGTGCAGAAACAAACACATGTTCTTCTTCTCGTTTCTTCTACCGTTTCCCCTGACTCTGCCTCATCTATCCATGGGCCTCGAATAATCCAAGGACCGCTTTGATTCCTTTGCCTCATCTCATTAATGACTAAGTCTGCCCATCTTTTTCTTCAATTTTGTTTTTCATATTCATGTGTCTCCACTGTCATCCTATTTCATGGTTATCACTGACAAAGTCTACTGAAATAGTATCTTACCCAGTCTCATTGCCACTCATCTTTCTCCCATTTGATCCATTTTTCTTCCACTCAACACTTGGAGTTATCTTTATTGGCATGATCCTCATAAAAAATAAGTCACACGGCATTCCAGTTTACAACCCTTCAGTAATTTATCCTCATAATAAACCTTAAAGTTCTGAATATGATTTAAAAGACAGCCTAGCCTGTGCTACTTCCCCACAGCTCAAATTGTACTTAAAAAGTACCAAATTTTTCAACTAGAACTTGCATTTTTCCCTGTCTTCAACCCAATTTCATTCCATACTAATATCAATGTTGTTTTGGTTTTTTTGTAAGACAGGGTCTCCCTGTAGCCTCAGCTGTCCTGGCACTCACTATGTAGACCAGGCCAGCCTCAATCTCACAGAGATCCACTTACATCTGCCACCTGAGAGCTGGGACTAAAGGCATGTGCCACCATGCCCAGCTGATACCACGTTTTTATCCTCCCAAGACTGTTGAAACCTAATCACCAAGGTGATGGCATTAGAGGTGGGATCTTTGGGAAATGTTCATGTCAGAGCAGTGGAGCCCTTATGAATGGGATTAGTACCCCATTCCAGCATGTGAAGATACATGAGAAGGAGCCATCTACAAACCAGAAAACATTCTACCCTTACCAGGCATCAAATCTACCAGTGCCATAGACTTCAACTTCCCAGTGAGTGTCCAGAACTATGGGAAATAAGCTTTTATTGTTTATAAACTATCCAGTCTATGGTATTTCATTACAGCAGCTAGAATGGAGAAAGACACTTAATGTATCTTTGTTTACGCTAAACTAGATCAAGTCCCAAGAGTTTATAAATTTCCCTTACTATTATCAGCCATCCCATACTATTATAATTATGTTTAGTGTTTCTCCAATTTACTGTTAAGTCACTGTAGAGAGGAATCATGTTTGTCTTATTCTGTTGGCATTTAATAACTCCTATTTATTTAAACAAGTGAATACTTTTATTAATCTATTTCTTCACCAGCACAACAGACCAATATTTATTTACTTTTTTTTAACTTTTTGAGACAGGGTCTCCCTGTAGCCCCAGATGGCCTGGAGCTTGCTATGTAAACCAGGCTGTCCTCAAACTCAAAAAGATCCATCTACCTCTGCATCCCAAGTGCTGGGGTTAAAGGTATGCACCACTAACAGACCAATATTTATCTCTGATTGGCTCATTCAGCACAGAGGAACTGTAAACCAATCCAGAGAGAAACTGACATTCCTGGTTCACCGGGGCCTCTCACAGAATGTGTAAGCTATCTTTGGGAAGCATTGTGCAAGGTGCTAAGGGAGAGCACCAATCGATGATCCAACACCAGCTTCCAGACCAACTAACCACAGCAATGACTCACACAGCATACGACATTGGTGCAGTAGTGGCACTTCTATTTTGGGGCAATCAACAGCTACCTAATTGAACTAAAAGCCTACTCAATGGGTGGAAACTCATGTGTGGTACTGTAAACATAGCCAAATACACATGGCTGAAGAGGTCATTGATGTTAGAAAAAACTCCAAGACTGTCACATCCCTAGACCAATGTAATTTCTTAGTACATGCAAAATATGTATCCTTATATTTACAGACAAATATCCCAGTCACCACTCATCAAAGAAGTTTCTTTTGCACCAGATGGAGACTATTACAGAGTACCACAACTGGTCACACACAGACATTGTTTGCGAACTGTCCAAGCCTAAGTGACACATCTACAATGCAACCTCTCCACCGAAGGCTCACAGAACATAGAACAAGGGGTAAAGAGGTTACTAATGAATATTTCAGTTCTCATTAATGAAGCTCCCTCATATAACAGAGGGCCAGGAACACAAAAGGCCACAAATGGCCTAAGCATAGAGATTAAAAGTGTGCAAAATCCTGATCCTTAGACAGGAATCCTATATTATATTTCACCCACCCAGGGCTCAGGGACCATTTTAAAAGAGGGGGCAGAAAGATTGTAAGAGCCAGGGAGGAAGTATGTGACCATATGGAAATAGAGTCCTACAAGCTCCTGGGACCCTGCTCATCTGAACCTACAGCAGTGGTGTCAGCACACACAAGACCCATGCAAACTCAAGCAGACAAAAACCCAGCATGGAACTGGGGAAATGGATGGCAGACCCCAATCTTAACTGAAGAAATATCGCCAACTTATTGCTGCTAGGTGAGGAAGAGCTGATCTTCCTAAAGAGAGAGACTCTAGATAAGCTGACTAGACCTCAGTAGATGAACTTGCACTGAGGAACGTCTGGGGACACTAACTTGACACACTAGGCCTTAAGACAAATGACAGTGTGTATGAATTCCAGTGGAGGGGACTATGAGAGGGTTCCAGTGGGGAAGGGGCATAAAGATGATTAAAGATTGATTGAGATATTCTGTATGAAATACACAAAATTCAATAAATATTTAAAAATAAATTTATAATCTTCATTGACTTGAAATCTTCCAAATTAACAGTCTATTAGCAGGATCAATTTCCAACATCAAAAACAAACTTGCTCTTGGCCAACATAAGAATTGAGGGTGTAGTTTAAAAATTAAGTAATTAGGGTCTGGAGAGATGGGGTTGTTAAAAGCACCAGCTGATCTTGTAGAAGACCTGGATTCAGTTCCCAGCACCTACATGGTGGCTAACAACTGTATGGAACTCCAGTTCCAGGGGACTCTAACACCTTCTTCTGACCTCCATGGGCACTGTACAACATGGGTGCACTTACACACAAGCAAGCAATATACTCATACACTAAAATAAAAATAAAATATTTTTAAAAATTAAGTAATTAAATGGTTGTCTGAGTTTCTAGAGCTGTAGTGGGAAATTAAAGATATGAAGCTGTAAAAATATTCTGCCCTCTTGACTCTCTGAAGGTATTTAATACCATTGACCATTAACAATGATAGTGTTGTCAATGAAAAGATTTTTTTGTCTTTTTGGTCTTCTTAGACAGGGTCTCCCTGCAGCCCCAGCTGGTCTGGAATTCACTATGTAGACCAAGCTGGCCTCGAATTCACAGAAATCTGCCTGCCTCTGCCTCCTGAGTGCTGGGATTAAAGGTGTATGCCACCATGCCCGGCAATGAAAAGATTTTATAAACTCTTCAACTTTATCTGAAAACGTGAGGAAAAAGTTTGAAAATGGTCTATATTAACTCTAACCCTTAGGAATATTTCCTCTGATGTAAAATGTAATGACAGACATAATCTCTTGAAATAGCTATAATTGACAATTCATGGGCAATATCTTAGCTGTGGTAAAATTGGGTCTCCTGTGATCCAAACAACAATCACACCACCTGCAGTGGCCTCACTGTATGACTAGCATTCCACCCACTTACCAGGTGTGAGGGTTAGTTTTAATTGTGAACTTAGAATCACCTGGAAAAGAGTCACAATGCCTAGATCAGGTTTGTCTGTGGAAGGCTGATGTGGGGATACCCAGACTGTGGGGCAGTGGCACCATTCTCTCCACAGGAGATCCTGGAGGGCTTAAGTGTAGAGAGCGAGTGGCACACTACAAACATGCCAGCCACTCATTTCTCTCTGCTCTTGACTGTAGATGTGACATGACTACATGCTTCAAGTTCCTGCCTCCTTGATTTCCCCACAGTAATGACATGTTACCTGGAAATGGGAACTAAAATAAACCCTTTCTCCCCTGGGTTGCTTTTTGTAAGATTATTTTAACACAGCAAAAGACATGAAACTAGAATACCATGTTTTGATCCTTGCTTCTACCTATCAAAATATGCTCATCTCTAAATAGTCCCTGTCTCCTAAGACTATTACATCAAACACAATTTTTCATGAACTAACTTATTCTTAAAGCCCAATAATACAGAGGAAGAGACTATGTCATTAAGCCGAAAAGCATTATTAGCTTAATAGTTTTATTACCCTCTGCTTATCAAATATTTTAATTACAATTATTAGCATATCTAGATGGCCTCTGATTTACAATGATTTGATTTACAGTTGTTTACAATTCTTAAAGCAAAGGCAATACAACTTCAACAGAAGCCATTCTTTGAATTCTGAATCTTCATCTCTTCCTAGTTAACACGATATTCTCTTATAATCCTGGGCAGCAGCAACAAGCCACCGATCCCAGGCAAACCCCATCTCAAGGTAGGTAACCAGTGCACGTGCTGGGCTGCACAGCTATAATGCTTAGTTTGAAGAGGTGTCGTTGGTGCATCTTTTTTATTTAGAGTATTTGCAACTTACTATGAGCATTCAAGGAACACTGGAAGTAACTCATCTATAGATGCCCCCTTTCCAAGAGGCATAGTGGGAAATAAAGGGTTTTCTAGAAACATCTAGACTAGAAACTTGGTTTCACATATTTCTCTCTTTGTCTCCCTGAAACATTAGTTATCAGAAATAAAAAAGGAGTGACTGTATTCACACTGAATTAATTAGATGGAACCTCCTATTACACAGAACAGCAGGTATTCAAAAGTGTTAGTTCCTTCCACTCATCTCATATGGGAATGAGATGACCACTGGGAAAAATAAAAATCTTTTACATCTGATATGATCAGACCTCAGTCTTTAGGCCTTTCTTTATGGTAATTTGGTGAATTATCATTCCTATAGAAATTAAAGGTTGCTTTGGTAATAATGAGCATTTTGTAACCTAGTATTCAACACAGATATAATGTATCACAGTCAACTAAATAAAACTAATTTTTTAAAGTAGTTAACTATAAAATTACATGTTTCTACCTGAGCATTGCATTAGTATTATTACCTTAAGTTTGTTACATAGGTGAGATACCAGGAAACTTATAATGAAACTAATTCATCAACTTCAAGCTTAAATCTATCATAACTGGCTTAATAAGTCATTTTTTCATAACAGAGAGGCATTTTATTGTATTCTAAGTTGTGTTGAGCATCAGCATATAAGGTATACTCTAACAATAAAAGAAGCATAACAGGATGGGAATCACTTCTTTCTACACACACAGTACTACCAATTATTTATTCAATCAAATATCAAATCTAATATTTGTAAGGCAGTGAAATGCATTTCTAGAATATATACTTGTACCATGCATTTCCAGGTCTGATTGACAGTACATCTGAAACATGTTCATGGTTTTAGTAATGAGTATTCCCAACCATAATTATATTTATATTTTCAAATGATAAGAATAATATATATTCAGTGCTCATAATAATAGTCAGGCAAAATGACAACTATTTTGTCACACACGTTTTAGTCATGGCTTCTTGTTTCTGCTGTTCCTCCTTCCCTTCCTCAACCCTAAGAAATCATTTATCTAACTTTCTATGGCAGTAAATTCACCTATTGTCAACATGTCTCATAAGGAATCAGATAGTACGTGCTCAATGTTACTGGCTTCTTTTGTTAACCAGGTTTTCAATGTTCATTTATGTTGCAACATGTATTAATACTTTGTTTCTTTTAAGGTTGATGAAAACAAAATTTGAGTGTATGAGAAACTGCACAAGTCTATGAATATATATATATATATAATTTATAAAACATTGTATTGTGTGTGTAAGAGAGCAAGAGCTAAAACAGTGAAACGGTGAATAATGGAAAATGCAAACTATGTAGGCATATTTTTTACCTTTTTAGTAAAAATACAATATATTTAAAAGAGCTCATCCATTATTTTTCATTTTGCGTACAACAATACTCAGGTTATTTTCATTTTAAGTTAATTTTATAAATAGCAGACAGCATATAAAGTTCAATGAATTCCCTGTGTCTTTTTTTTTTAGTTTATAAAGATTAAAATTTTATTAGCGAAGGCCAAGACAGCTCAAGAGGGAGAACTAATAGTGATCATATTACTATTTTATGTACATTTACAGTTAACAATCTCATCTCCACAACAATGACAATAATATATGATTACATAATCCTCTCAACCTAATGATCTCATTAATGTTGTCACATATTAATATTACCACTATAAAGATTAAATTTATAACATACTAAATGCAGAAACATTGCCCTTGGTTGATTCCCAGTATTTGTAAGTAAGACCCTATTGCTGAAGACACCATATTCTTCAGAGGCAAGACTCGTAGACATCAAGCTAGAAATGACCTGGAAGCCTGTTCCATGAGGAGTACCTTACACAGTATTAGGTGTTGTGCAAACTGCCAAGGGAGAAAAGCAATCAATAATCCTACTAAGCTGGAAGTCTATAAACCACAACAATGACTGGTCCACCAAAATATACCCAGTGGTGCAATAGTGGCACTTTTTTTTTAACCTGACCAATACTATTCATTTCCTTGCATTATTGTTGCTAAAGATAATTTTGTCTGAAGAGGGTGGAGGCATTAAAAAGCATTTGCCTAGATGTCAAATTTACTAGAAATGAATGCTACTGTTGCTCCTTATATTACATATTTAATCAAATATCAGCAAGTCAGAGAAGATTTTCCTAGCTCTGTGTAAAATGGACACTACTCTGTGTCCCTCAAAGGTCCTACTTTCTAACCTTCCAACTTTCTAGCTCCTTCTCCAGCTTTATTGGCTTCATAACTTTTTTTAAATACACTTCATTTATTAGTACTTACAAAAATTTCAGCATTTAGAAACAGTGAAAAAAATGTGTAAAATTCTGATTTCCCAATAAAGTAACATAGAAATATATGTGGATTCTACCCTTTTTTAAAAAAAAATGTGTCTGAGTGTATTGCCTGCTTGTATGTTGTGTCCCATGTCATGCAATACCTGTGGCAGTCAGAAGAGGGCATCAGTTTCTCCTGAAACTGGAGTTACAGACTGTTGTTAGCTGCGATATAGGTCCTGGGAATCGAACCCAGGTCCTCTGCAAGAGGAGCCAGTGCTCTTAACTACTGGATCCTACCCTGTTGAGAATGCATTTGCATTTGAAATATATCTTGAGAGAGCATTCAAGGGACTTACATGAAGTATGCTACATGTATGAACTCATTTTATTACCCCATCTTGTTCTCCTTTCTAAATGTCATATAGTATACCCATGCCACACATGCATTTGTTTACATATGTACATGTATTTATTATAAGCCAGGATCCACCTATGAGGGAGAACATGTAATTGTTTCTTCCTGAGACCAGGTGACCTCACTTAATATTATACATTCTAGGTTATTCCATTTTCCAGAGAATTTTGTGATTTCATTTTTGTTTAAAGCTGAATAATATTCCATTTTATATGTGTACCAGATTTTCATTATCCATTTATAACATCTATGTTTATTTGCCTTTATTTATTTATTTATGCAGCAATTATTTATCAGTGCATGCTCTCCTAGAATGCTAGTTTCGTTCAGAGTCATTTGTTTCATTCGCCCTCATCTCTTCAGTTCACAGAAAACATAATTCTCTACCTTCTCTTCATCAGAGTACCTCCCATGAGGATGGTGTATACTGCTCCAAATCCCAAGATGTCATAATTAAAATCACTTTGTCTAGGGGTTTAAATCCAAAAATTTATGTGTTGCTCTTTTTATCTTTTTATATCTTCAATAACCCTTAAGAGCTACAATTGCATCCACTTTAAAGCTGGGCTTGATGGTGCATACCTTTAATCCCAGCACTCGGGAGGCAGAAGCAGGCAGATCTCTCTGAGTTCAAGGCCAGCTCAGTCTCCATGGTGAATCCAGGACAGCTGGGACTACAAGCAGACCCTGTCTCAAAAAGACAAAAAGCAAAAAACAAAACAAAACAAAGCAAAAAGTCCCTTCCTCAAAATTAGCAAAATAAACAAACAAAAACTTCATGTGAATTTTCTATGGCTAATGAAGCCTAGAACTTACTATTCCTGTACAGTAATAAAAACTAGCCTTCTTTACTGCACCTAAATTTGTGTGGCTTTGAAATCAGACTTAAAACACTTAGGGAACTTGAAAAACAAATTAGAAACTACTTCTTGAAGTACAGTTATTTTTTAATTATCGTGCCTTCTTTTTTTTTTTTTTTGGTCTTTTTGAGACAGGTCTCCCTGTAGCCCCAGCTGTCCTGGGACTCACTATGTAGACCAGGCAGGCCTTGAATTCACAGAGATCTGCCTGCCTCTGCATCCCCAGTACTGGATTAAAGAGTGCTAGGATTAAAGAGTTATTGTTACTTTTTAACCTTTTCAAAGTAATAGATTTTTAAACAGCATAGAATTCTGTTATGATATATTTAATATTATAATTATTTGAGTGAGTGGTAATGTTGCCATAAGTCAATCCTATTCCTTCCACATGATATAAACTTGACCACACTGTTAAGCTATAACCTTTGTTAGTCATATGCTGGGATATGGAAATTAAGATAAAAGAATTAATACATGTATTTGTGTGTTAATACTCATGCTTTAGATGATCTCTCAACATAATGACATGTTTTCTAGAAAACCACTCCAAAGAGTCTTTTGAACAGTACATGCAATGAATATAAGTGTTTGTGTATGAATCCTCATCTACTTAACCTAACTAAAGCCTGCTTGTAGAGCCTTGGAGACAGATGTCTCAGGAGACTCAATGTCTATATTCAGGTCTCCAGAGTAAGGTCAGGTGATGATATTTAAATGTCCAGTCTACCACTCACTCTGTGTGACCTTGCCCAAGTTACTCATCACCTCTATACCTCAGTATTCATCACCTTTAAGTGTAGCTAAGAACAGTACCCACATCAAGCAATTTTGATGATTAAATGATTTAACCTAGGCAGAATTCCTAGAACAGTAGTGTTGCATAGGACAGTATGAGAAAGTGCTAGCCAATGTTCTTGTGTTTAAAGGAAAATTAATCTGAAATTAATGTCTTATTTATCACTATTATGCCAATGAAAAATAAACAAGATTCAATCTCACTACTTTAACATAAAATTAGCAGAAATCGTTCTGGTTTAGGTTTTCCGTGTAAGATTATATTTATTTGCATAGCCAAAGTAATGACTATTTTTTAAATTTTATGTGTATGAGTATATTACCTGCATGTATTAAGTGCACTCATGTTGTGCAATGTCCACAGAGGTCAAAAGAGGTCATCAGATCCCCTGGAACTGGAGTTACAGACAATCGTTAGCTGCCATGTGGGTGCTGGAATTTGAACTCAGATCCTCTGCAAGAGCAGCCAGTGCTCTTAACCACTGAACCATCTTTCCAGTCCCAATAATGTCTTTTTGAGGGAAAAATATGGAACAATTCTAAAAGAAGCAAGGATAGATAGATAGATAGA
>NW_008338112.1:187972-189803 GCF_000622305.1 Nannospalax galili
TAGACAGACAGACAGACAGACAGACAGACAGACAGATAGATAGATAGATAGATAGATAGATAGATGATAGAGATATATAGATATATACTGCTGCAACCAAGAGGGAGAAAAGGGTCCATGGCCTTCCTCCTAAGTCTAGGCTAGATTCTTTTCTTAAACAGTTACATATTTCTTCATCAAACAGTTTTTAATGGCCCCTTTGATGACTGCAACTTCCTCTAAAACAAAAGTTCTGATCTGTGAATTGATTTTTTTATGTCACAATAACTTTGAATACATTACTAGCTGAGTATCCGTGACAAAAATAAGTCAATTAGTTATATTTTCTATTATCTGAAGGAAATGTGATTCTATCAATTTCATCACTAAACTTAAAAGATTGTCTTCAATGGCAAAGAAGTCAAATATTGTTATGTTAACTCAAGTTCCAGAGAGTAAAGAACTCTTGAATTAATTCTTAAATTGGCCTGAAACCAATTCTCACTTCCTTTTTTCCCCCTGTGTAGGTTAGTCCAATGACCTAGGACCATTCTGTAGTAACCCCACGCATAAAATTACTTCAAGAACTCAATACTTCACAGTGCTACAAAGTATTCATTTTCACAAAAATGTTTTCCATCTTTTCATCTTCATTCACCTTTGTTTTCCTTTCTCATTTAGCCTGGTGCTGGAATGATGTGCTGACTGAATCCACTCCCCACACTACCATCTTTGACAAAAAGAAGTCACAAATGATCAACTCATCTGCTAGTGGCAAGTCAGAAGAGACGACCGCGAGTGTACCTGTAATCTTGGTACAAACACTCTCCAAACATGTTTGCTTTTTGTAAGAGCATATCCTTTCTACTCAAGAGTTTAGTTTTCGGTAGAGATCAACTTAAAATTATTTGAAGAAACAAGCACATTGCCATCTTGTGCCTCTGCAGGCAGTGCATGAGGGGCACTTGAAGCTAAACAGGGAACATAGTTCATCCCATTAATGCATATTAAAGAAGAGCTCGTTTTTGGCATTCTCCTGGGCACTTTCTTTGGGGTTTCAAGAGAGAAAGTGAAGTAGCACTTCCAATTTTGTGCCGCCATTGCTTAGAAATTTTTCATATTATGAAATTAAAAATACAAGTGGAGCACTGCAGAGATGGCACTCACTGCTCAGTGAGCCTGATGGCCTGAGCTGTGTACCCGGATTCCACAATGTAAGGAAATTGTTCTGGGTCCACTCTTGTGGGGGCTGCATCTCTGTCTCTCTGTCTCTCTCTCTCTCTGTCTCTCTCTCTCAATAATAATGATGATTAATAATGATGACAATGATAATAATAATTAATAAAGTCTCTAAAAATACAGTTGAAGGAGCAGGAGAGATAGCTCAGCTCTGTTGCAGAGGGCCTGAGTTGAGTTCCCAGCACCCATAATGAGCCATTCACAACTACCTGTAATTCCAGCTCCAGGGGATTCAATACCTCTGACCTCTGTGGGCACCTACACTCACATGCACACACACACATACACACACACACAGAGGCATGCACACATAGGCACACACACATGCACACACGCACATAGGCACACACACATAATTAAAAGTAATAAAATAGGGGCTGGAGAGATGGCTCAGCAGTTAAGAATACTGACTTCTCTTGCAGAGGACCCAGATTCAATTTCCCAGCTGTCTGTAACTCGAGCTGCAGGGGATCCAATGCTCTCTTCTGACCTCTGCAGGCATTGCACAACATGTGTGCAGACAATACACTCATATGCAGAAAATAAAAATAATAAAGAAAATATAAAAAATAATAAATCTTTAAAATACAATTTTTATTTATTATTTAGTTAT
>NW_008338112.1:189839-209442 GCF_000622305.1 Nannospalax galili
TTAAAGGCCTTGATTTGAAAATATTTCCAAAATTGCTATTTTTGTATGATTCTCATTTAAACAAATTAAGAGCAAGGTGGATAATGATATACATATAATTAACAAACCATTTTACAATCAGTTTTATTAACGTAGTGGAGTGGCTAATTAAAAGACTCAGGAAAAAAAAAAACTTGTGTTTAATACTCAAAAGTTCTTACTGTGAATATTTATTTTGTTGCAAATTTTTCTGTCAGGCTAAATTTCCAAGTGTGGAATGGGCTCCTGCCAAGTCTCTGAAACTCGATTGTTCAAAATCTTAATTATAAGAAAGTAAACAAAGAGTGGACCGAAGCAGTGAAGAGTTCTAAAAATGTAACAAAACTGAAGCAAAATCAACTTTCTTCAAAGCCAGCAGGCACCACTCTGACAGTCATCCATCAAACTGCAGGTCTCCTTAATAAATACCAATTATAGGGCATATATGCACAAACGTGGCTAGCAGAAGCCATGGGATCATTTCCTTCCAAGAAAATTAGTGACCAAGAACACACCCAGGCAGTGCAAACGGCCAGCCCACCCAGCAGTAATGTTGGCCCCTGACTAGAACACTAACCAGCATATTCTCTCTCTCTCTCTCTCTCTCTCTGGAAAGTTCAGAACCACACAGAATTTTGTTTGAGGTTATACAAATTCCTTCACAATTTGTATAGAAGTCTAACATAACTTTTTAAAAGCCATGACATGCCCATAATGTATACAGAGTCTCTGACTTCCGCTCTAAGCGAGGCTTTTTCTTAACTTAATCATACTCAAATTTCACCCCTTTTAAAGATCCTGATTCAAAAATGTTCACTCATTCTCCACAGTCCACAAATTTATACCATCTCTTCCTGTGGTATTTTATGTGCATAAATTAAAAAAGAATGGCCTCCAATGAGGATTAAAAAGTTGAAAAAAGTCATAAACTTTCTAAATTTAGTTCATTTTTCTTATTTTAACTCTCAATATATGTGTTCACAAAACATATATTATATATATGTTTACATGCTTATGAAATAATCCATTCATATTTCTCTAATTACCTATAAGTGCTGAGTTAACTCAGAAGTCACATTTTAAGTTTAGAATTATATCACTATGAAATCCAGCATACAGGAGAAAGAAATAAAGGAAAGCTCTTGAGAAATACGCCCCAGTGGCACACTGGCATTACTGTGTGATTCGCACTATCATGTGAATTCTAGCTTTCAAAAATGTTGCTCTGTTTCTTTGGTCACTATCCACCTGGCCAGGTGCTAAGCCCATTCTCAGACAAGTTCTTCTGTGGTCTTTGATATCAAGGAAGAGAAGGAAGGGTTCTTACAGAGTGTGCATACAGCTCCTCTGTTCAGAAGTCAAGGGCTCAAATTAGATACCATACCACTACTTCTTTAAGGAAGTGGGGGGCTTTCAAAATGAAAAGCTGTATTCTTCCTGTGATGACAGAGATAATTAATGAAGTAAATGAAAATGTGCATGTTTGATATTTTTATGCAAATGGATCAGAATACTCTGCATTAGTCCAAGTTGATGTCTTATCTAATTGCCCTTTAGAGTGACACCTTCAACCATACATGCAGGCCTTTGCTAAATTCATTTATTTCCATCTCTCCTGAAATGATGATGAATGATCTGAGCTCCATTCAATTATTTAAAATGTGCAAAGAAACAGAAACAATGAAACTGGCAAAGCCCTCTACATTCTTAGGAACAATTTGGGCTAATTAGCATCAACTTCTCCCCCATTCATCATACCCCTTTAGAAATATAAACAAACTGTCAGCTCTAACCTAACAAACAGATCACTGAGCTACTTAACACAAATTATTCTTACATGAAAAGCTCCTTCTCGGGCAATATTCTCCTTTAGGGCATCTGGGAAGCTGAGCTATTAAAATTGAAGACATATGTTCCAGTCAAACTCAACTCCCGGGTTGTAATGATTGCTGTTGTGACAGTTTTCAGTCAGCGTACTTGCTGCTGGCAACACAGGCCCAAGCTTGAGGGCCAACGAGAGTCAAAGGGAACGATGCAAGCAAAGCCCTCCGTGCTGGACACCTCTCACTCCCCACCACCATCCAATCAGGGAATCTCAACCCCTCATCTCCTGCTTGCAGCTCAAAACTTTGCTTTGTTTGGTCTGGGTGCAACAGAAGACAGGAAGGTAACAGTGTGGTCTGTGACAAGACTGTGGATTTTAACATGTTACTTTTCACTCTATCCTATGAGGCCAGTGTTACAAAACTATGAGGATTTAGCCAAAGCCTGTAAATCTTAACCTACCTTTCAGAGAAGCCACAGCTAGTAGGGTCCTAGAGAAAAGAAAGCACTTTCCAATAGATTGGTTATGTTCCCTGACACAACTTAAAAACTAACTTGGAATTCTTACCCTTCAACTAAGGAGAACAAAACAAAATTTTCACTAGTTTACCTTAGAACTCCATGTTGAAATCCTTGCCTTGATACTAAACCAAGATAATAACTTCTTTGCTGTATAGACGCAGTCATACAGATAGTTAATTCTTAGAATTTTCAGCACTTTTGTTACCTATAAAGTACCAGGAACACTGAATTAGCCAATACTGAACCTGCTACTCCTAGAGGACATGAAAGTTAAAATGCCTTTGGAAGACTGGTCACAACATTTTTATTATCAATCAATACATAAGCTTATTTTATGCATTTTCCCATATAAAGGTACCTTGTTTATTATAAACTGTTGATTCATTAACATAAACTCACAAACAACAGTGCTAATACAACTCATGCTGGAATGAAGCTTTCCTAATACACATTTTTTTTGTAAGGTGCATCGCAATTTTCTTGCACTTAGCAATCCAACAGGAAGTTTAAGGTCATTGGGTTCATATTAGTGTGTTCTTGAAAAAGATTCTGGAATCCACAGTCCTCACTATTTCTTCCATGACCAGCCACAAGGCAGACGGCTTTGTTCTACCACATACTCCCACCACAATAGACTGGAACCACAGAATCCTAAAGTAAAATAAACATTTCTTCTTATAAGTGTATTAGCTCAGGCATCTATTACAGTAATGGAAAGCTGATTAAAACAATTAATGATGGCCAAAAAAAGTATAAACAAACTAAATATCATCAGATGAATAATCTGTAGTAAGAGATACAATAATCAAATACTAGCATGCACTTTTTTATTATGTAGATCTACATATGGGAACACAAAAGATATGTACAAGACAGAATATAAATGGGGTTGATAAGATGTTCCTGAAAGGATATAAAATTTCAGTTAAAAGTTATGACAAATCAATTCAGGAGATCTATTTATACTACAATAACTAGAGTTAGTAGTGATATGTTATACTACTGAAAAATAATAGAGTCGATTTGGGATATTTTCATCATAAAAGAATAAGTATGTGAGGTGATACATGTATTAATTGGCTCAAATTGACTGTTCTAAAATGTATACAATATATTTCAAAACAGCATGTTGTGCATAATATATATACAACTTTTATTTGTTAATTAATATTAATATTAAGAGTGGAGAGATGGCTCAGCAGATAAGAGCACTGCTCTTACAGAAGACCCAGGTTCAAATTCCAGCATCTTACATTGGTGGTTCAAAACCATCCATAACTCCATTTCCAGATTATTCAATTCCCTCTTCTGGTTTCCACACTTGGGTACTGCATGACAAGGATGCACTTACATACCTGTAGGAATAACACTAATACACATTAAATCAAAAATAAATAATAAAATATAAACTGTATGATAGTAAGAATTATGCCTATTTTGATCATTTCTATATCTACTAGGGCCCAATACTGTTTGTCATATATGTACTTAATAATGTTTGAATTTAAATAACAACACTAGTCAGTTAAAACAAATTATGAAAAGGGCACAAATAAAAGAATTATACATATATATATGAACAACACTTGGTCAGGTGATCAAAATTCAAATCACAAATAGGGCACACGTAAACATTGTGTGCCATTGCTGTGATATCCTTAAATATAACATCACTTATGTAAGCATTATTCTACTGAGGAAAGCATAGCCTATAGCTAACCATAAAGAAATCTCAAACACAACATGAAAAACATTATATTAAATTCTTGGAGGCATTTGGCTATAGTTCCAGCAACTGGGAGCTTTAAAATTATTTCATATTGCTTTAACAACTAAAAACAATGCATCATCCTAAACTATAAATGATACTAGAAGGGAAAATATTATAAAGGATATCATTGGGTCAACCTTACAAAAGTATTGCTATCAATGACAAATTTGTTGAAATTTTGCTGAAATTGAAAAAGAAGTTATGAATATGCTTATTCTTAGGAATAAGACTCAGATATATTTAGATATAGTAAGGGCCATACGTTTCCAATGTTCTCTCAAATGTTTCAAAAATAATATCAATCAGTAAGTGAATGGATGGATGGGGGGGTTAAATGGAAGGATGGATAAGTGGATGGATGGATGGATGGATAAATGGATGGATGGATGATGGATGGGTAGATGGGTGGATGGGTGAATGGGTGTATGGGTAAATGGGTGGATGGATGGACAGACGGATGGGTGGATGGGTGGATGGACGGGTGGATGGATGGATGGATGGATGGATGGATGGATGGATGGATGATGGGTCATCAGGTAGACAGAAGGAAGAAGGGAAGGAGAGAAAGATATGTGAGTAAACAGAGTGAACAGGTGCTTGGATGCATGAATAGGTAGATGGGTGAGTGACTAGAAGAAAGGATGGAGGGATGGAGGGGAGGAGGGAGGGAGAGAGTGAGCAGAGAGGGAGAAAGGGTTAGTTGGCAGGTGAGTGCAAGGATGAGTAGATGGACAGATAAGGGGTCTCCTCCCAGTCTGGCTCCCCGTGGGTGGAACCAGGATGGGCAGACGGACGGACAGACAGATGGGTGGATGGATGGGTGGGTGGGTGGATGGATGGATGGATGGGTGGATGGGTGGGTGGGTGGACAGGTGGATGTGTGGATGGGTGGGTGGGTGGATGGATGGATGGATGGATGGACGGATGGATGGATGGATAGATGGGTGAATGGATGGGTGGGTGGGTGGATGGATGGATGGATGGATGGATGGGTAACTACAGAAAACAAATGATAAAATGGAAGAAGCAAGATGGCAACAGCAGTGTACCTGAGTAAAGAAAGGTTCTTGTATAATCTTATACCTTTCTGTAAATTAGAACTTACTCCAAACTAAAGGAAACTATGTCCTTACAGTTATATAAGATATATCTTACTGATATTTACATCACTGAAATATCTTAGCATACATACAGATATCCACATACTGGAGAGATGGCTCAGTGGTTAAAAGCACTGTCCGCTCTTGCAGAGGACCTAGGTTCATGTCCCAGCACCCACATGGTGGCTCACACCCGTCCATAATTCCAACACCCTCTTCTTGGTCTCTGTAGACATTGCACAGATGTGGTGCACTTACATAAATGCAGGCAAACACTCATACACATAAAAATAAATAAATCGAGCTGGGCATGGTGATGCGCACCTTTAGCCCAAGAACTTGGTGGATCTCTATGAATTCAAGGCCAGCCTGGTCTACATAGGGAGTTCCAGGCCAGCTGAGACTACAGGGAGACCCTGTCTCAAAAAGACCAAAAAATAAATAAATAAGTAAATAAATAAATAATAAAATTAAAAAACAGATATTCACATACTTTTCACGGTATTTGCTCCAGGTAGGGTAGGATTGTTGGAAGGGGAGGGAAGTCAGTTTTCATTTTTCTACTGTCATAATTAAGCATGAAAATGTTACCATTGTAACCAGAATACCCAACTAATTTTAAAGCAGTACTATGGACTCATAAAAAGCTGTGATCAACAAACTTTGGCTGAAATTCTGTCATTTCCCATTTTACTCAGGATGTACCCTTGACCAAGTCAACTATTTTTCTTGCTCGCAGAGTCCTTTAGAAGACTGGTTTCTCATCCTAGCTGTGCCACCAATTCACATGGGGAATGTCAGGCAGGCCATTTCATATTCCTTGGTTGCAAGTTTCTTAAGTGTCTGTCAAATAAGATAGCTCAACCACTTCTTTCCAATCCAGTTTTGCTATAAAAGAAGTTTAGTTTTCTAGATACTGTTTCCTTTTAAAGAAGGGGTCTTTTGAATGTATAATGACTATTTTCTAATCATGATTTATCTAATAGGTCTTAAAGATTTTGAAACCTGTGGAAAATCCTCCGGTGGAGCACAGAGAATGTGATAGTCTATCCCTGTTCCTCTTCCTCCTGGCCTTCCCCCAGGGAGCATTCCTTAGACTTTTCTGTGTATCTACCTATCACACCACTGGAGCAACCATTGGAGTGCCTAACCATGGAGGGCCCTGTTTGCAGGTCTCTTTCCCCTTAACATTTAAGCCATACACAGGGGAATGGGGGGGGGGGCGGAGTCACACCTTTAATCCCAGTACTCCGGAGGCAGAGGCAGGCGAGTCTCTGTGAGTTCGAGGCCAGCCTGGTCTACATAGTGAGCTCCAGGCCATCTGGGGCTACAGGGGAGACACTGTCTCAGTAAGACCAAGAAATAAAAATAAAATAAAATTTAAGCCATGCATTGCTGAAAGGAAATTAATTCATATATTTCTGAGTAATTTACCCTTAACACATCCAAAATGCCCAGTTGTAATGGTCACTTGTCTCAAGAATTCTCTTGAGTCTCTCTCTCTCTGTCTCTCTCTCTCTCTCTCTCTGTCTCTCTCTCTCTGTGTCTCTCTCTGTCTCTCTGTCTCTGTCTCTCTGTCTGGGACTCAGCTGGCCTGGAACTCACTGTGTAGACCAGGCTGGTCTTGAACTCACGGAGATTCGCCTGCTTCTGCCTCCCAAGTGCTGGGATTAAAGGTGTGCACCACCACGCCCCGCCCTCTTGAGTCTCTTTACAAGGGTCTTTACTCTTCAGCAGTCTTGGTTTAGTAGCTGAAAATGAAATTTGATCTCCAGGACAGATCTTCCCTATCTTTTTATTCTTCAGTCCCTTGATGGAACTTGCCAAAAGGCTTTTCCCTCCTTAGGGAAGTCTGCATTGTAAATTACATTACTTTTTCTTAGTTACATAACTGTTAGTTTCTATTTAATGAGTAGCAGCAATGTGAGACTCTGTGTTGGAAGCTTTCTTTGTATCTTTTAACCTGCACATTGAATGAGCACAGTCTTAACTACATTTCCAGATTCTGAACCCAAAGCTCTAAGAGACTGATTTACCCCAAATCACATGATCCATTAAAAACCTAAGCCTTATTATCTAAAATGCTGTAGTGCACTTTTTATATATTAACTAACAAATGACAGGTGGCATTCCAACTTCCATAGCTGGAGGCATTGTGGGCAAGTCTTCCTGTCCCTTGGTTCCCCGGTAACCTCTATTCACCCTAACGCAAAAGTCATCTCCTCTCTGAAGGCTTCAGAGAGTTCCTAACCATGGAGGGCTCTGTTTACAGATTTCTTTCCCCTTAACATTTAAGCCATGCATTGCTATCTTTTGAATCCTTTGTCATGCCTTCCACACTTCAACATAATCATATTTTTCATGTCTTGTTTTAGAGTGAGTCCTTGAATTCAGGGTACATGTCATATTTATCTTTGTTGTCCTACAACCCAGTCCAGGAGAGACACTTAATAGATGTATGTCAAATTGACTATCTCTTATTTAAGACTGAGGTGAAAATGTCTTTCATTGGTTCATTACTCATTCTGGGCGCTGGTGAAGGGCAGGTTAAAATAAGCAGATTCATATTTTTCCCCTTTCTTAGTTTTTCAATACTCACTTTTCTGCCTCTGTGTGAGCACACAAACATTTACAAGGCTAATGCCATAAACTCACTCCTGCAAGTCAGGCTGTTTCCTGTTTGATGGTTGCAGAATATACAACTAATTTTGGCTAATATTACCTATGAAAAATGTTAACCACAAGAGGTTCCACTAGATGCAAATACCTCCCCACGCCTCTAAAATTCAAATATCTTTCATAATATAATGACTAGAAAATGGAAATATTCAGATGTAAACAATATATTTTCAATTATTAAAATTTTGAAAAAAGTTCAATATAGGATGTGTCAAATAAAAGTTTATTCATGTAGTAGATTTTTTTTTTTTTTTTTTTTTTTTGGAGACAGGGCTTCCCTGTAGCCACAGTTGGCCTAGATTCACTATGGAGACCAGGCTGGTCTCAAACTCACAGAGATCTTCTGCCACTGCCTCCCAAGTGCACGGGTTAAAGGTGTATGCCACCACACCCTGTCCTTCATGTAGTAGATCTTAAGTGTTGTTTTGCAAAGATTTTTCAAGTGGCATTACAATGCAATGACAGTATTTATAGAAAACACAAAATAAAGAAAATGCACTAAAATGTTAACATTTTACTTAAGATTGTGCATTTGTATGATAAACGAACTATTGTTGATTTCTCCTTGTTCTCCTTTGAACCAGTTTTTACAGTTTTTACTTTGATTGACTTTGTTAAGGGAATTACATGAATCACTTCATGTTTTAGATTCCTCATCTATAAAATAAAGACAGTGAGGATTACAGGGTTTTTAAAAATTATTTTGCTTTATGATGCTACAACAGCTATGATGTCACTAGGTGATAAGAATTTTTCAGCTTCATTACATTGGACCACTGTTTATCTACACGCTGTCATTGGCCAAAATCTTATGGGTGCATAGCTCTATCAGGTAATTGAAAAATAATCCGATGATTATATGTGTGAATTATAGCAGTCAGGAATGGAAAATTCATTTGTTTAAAGAGTATTTTTCAAATGTAATGAGCTCTTTCACTGGGACTTTTCCCAGTTCTGAGAGATGCCTTCCTCCTTTACCACCCTGGAGTGTGGCATTAGTATTCATAGGAAAGCTGAAGAAATATTAAGAAAGGTGATAGTTTGTTTAACCAGAGGAGAGAAAATAGGTCAAAGATATTTAGAAGTGGACACCAACATTTTAACCACCTTGGCCATCTTGTAGAAGTATTGGTCAAAATCAAACAACACTGTTCAGGAACACTTTCCTATCATATGGATTCCAGTGGTGATGAAGGAAGCTGATGTTTCTTCCAGGTAAAATACAGTATCCACACTGGTTAGCAATACATGTGTAAAGTGCTATGGGAAAGAAGCAATACTGAAAGTAACAATTTGTCCTACCCTCGATGTTAGTCAAAAGAAAAGGAAGAAGCAGAGCAGAGACATTCATATCTCTTCCTCTCCCCAAAGGGCAAGGGATTTGTAGAGATTATACTAAATTATGTGCAGCTGAGGTTTTTGATTCTAGCCTTCTGAACTTGTCTAGTGTCTGAACTGACTGAGGGATTCTAAATACCACATATCCATCTGCCATAATGTGTCTCAGTCACAAAGCACTTATCAAGTGCATACCACTTTCTAGGACACTCTCAAGGTTTTTGTTACCCACTCACATTCTGAACAAGGCAAGCCAGAACTAATCCTAACTGAAATCTTTCAGTTCTATACACATAAAAGTTCAACTTCTAGTTCAAAAGGAGAAAGATACATATTCAGAAAGTTATGCATTTCTGACCTACTGCATGGTAAACTGACTGTTGCCACATCACAAAGGTAACAGGTCAACATCATTCACCTAGACATGGACACCAGGGAGGGTTCTGAAATGATTTAATTCTGCTATCAAGTCACATATCAACACATGTTATTCTATTGGAAATGTGTGCTGACATTTAAATTTTTAAATACTGTGTGAGCTTCCCAACCAAGTGTACTTGGCCAGATTTGCAGTACCAGGCATATGTTGCCTCCTGTGGAGTAGGCCTTAAATCCAATCAGAAAGCAGTTGTTATGTTACCCCCATAACATGTGTGCCACTATTGCATCCATGGGTATAACTTGTACACAGGGTTCACATCTGGGTAAGATGACTTTCCCTGGAGAAGCCTGTATATCACCTGCCAGTACTATGAGAACTAGGCAATGGGGATGAAGCTTCCTGGTCAGTACCAACTTCATTTTTCCATGTCCTATGACCAATGTATATGGTGTCATCAGCAATAGATTCTTCCTATCAAGTTCTGGTGGGCAACCAAGAGCAATGGCAAGAGCCTATATTGTTTGAGGGGTTTCCAGGATATCTCTAACCAACAACTAGAGAGTAGGCATCCCACACCTGGCACTGGGTTTTTAACTTGGCAACCTATGGCTTCTGGGATGAACATAATCCCCTGTGAATAGTAACTCCAATATATATGAAGCTTATAAAATGGTGGGTTTCCATACGGCTTTTTCAAATACCCTTAGAGCTAGTTATCCCCCTAACTACCTACCTTTCTGCCTACTCTCCCATCACTCTCCCACTTGAACTTCCTGCATTATTCCCCCTTCCCCTGCATATCATCTGTGTTCTATGCACTCACTTATATTTTTCTTCCCCATTCCCTCTTACAGTCTTTCTAGTTGCCTGGATTCTGCAGGCACTCCAAGTTAAACACACCAATCTAAAGATTTGATATGAAGATCCACATATGAATGAGAACATGTGATATTTGTCTTTCTGAGTCTGGATTACTTTGCTCAGTATAAGGTTTCCAGTTCTATCCATTTACCTACAAATTTCATTTTTCTTTACAGCTGAATAAAATTTTACTGTATACAAGTACAATATTTCCATTATTTATTCATCAGTTGATGCGTCTAGGCTGCTTCCACGTCCTGGCTATTGTGAATAGAGCAGCCAAAAATATGGATGAGCATGTTTCTCTGTGGTAGGAAACAGAGTCTTTTGGGTATATACCCAGGAATCGGATAGCTGGGTCATATGGTAGATCTTCTGGTTTTCTAAGTTAACTGCCACACTGATTTCCGGAGTGGCTGTACCAATTTGCAACTCTATTAATAGTGCATGAGGGTTCCCCATCTCTACATCATTACCAGCATTTATTGTCTTTTGTTTTCTTTCTTAGCCATTCTGACTGAGGTAAGATGAAATCGCAAAGTAGTTTTAATTTGCATTTCCCTGATGGCTAAGGAGGGCAACTACTTCTTAATATATTTCTTATCCATTTATATTTCTTCTTCTGAGAACTTTTTGTTCAACTCCATAGACTACTTTTTAATTGGGTAGTTTGTTTTCTTGGTATTTTTTTTCTAGTTCCTTGCATAGGCCATAACTAATCTCTTGACCATTAGCAGTACCAGAAAGAGTAGGTGTAAGCAAGTTCTCTCTCTCTCTCTCTCTCTCTCTCTCTCTCTCTCTCAAATATATGTATACATATATATTCATATTATATCTATATAGCACTGAGATATATGGGTAAGAATCAGCTCCAGTCAGGTGCTATTACAATCTATACACATTTTCAAAAATGCCTACTCCACCATTTTCCTTTATATTATTGTAATGATATATTGATACAATTCAATTTTAATATCTGGGCTAAGACATAAGATTAAAATATGAGATGAGAGACTGGAGAGATGGCCCGGTAGTTAAGAACACTGACGGTTCTTGCAGAAGACCCGGGTTTGAATCCCAGCACCCACATGGCAGCTAACAACTGTCTGTAACTACAGTTCCAGGGGATCTGACAGCCTCTTCTGTCTTCCGTGGGCATTGCACGACAGGGGTGCACTTACCTACATGCAGGCAATACACACATACATATGAAAATGATAAATATTTTTATAAAATGTGAGATGAGGAACTGGAAAGATGGTTCAGCGGTTAAGAGCACTGACTGCTCTTAAAGAGGACCTGAGTTTGATTCCCAGCACCCACATGGCGCCTACAAACCAAACCGTCCTTAACTCCAGTTCCAGGGGAATCCAAAGCTCTCTTCTGACCTCCACAGCATTGCACAACACGGGTGCACTGACATACATGGAGGCAACACACTCATACACATAAAATAGAAATAATAAATTTTTTTAAATGAGATGAAAGTCATGGGTGAAATGAGCTAGAAATGAACAAACAGAGGTGGAATTTAACTCTTCAATCTAAACGAGAGCTTTCACCTGAAGGCCACAGCAAGCAGATAGCAATGCCAAGCACACTGACCCTAAACGAAGCAGATGAACGATGTCAAACTCTGAAACAGAAAGAGCTGGACTTGGGGAAACTAAATACCAACTTTTAAGTCAAATGTGGTCTGACTAAATCGAAGAATAAAAAGAAAGTAAGTCTAGCCAGACACGGGAGCCTTTTCTCTCAGGAAGGAGAAACATGTGAGGCTTTCTTTCTCTAGGCTAGACACGTGAGCCTTTTCTCACACAGCAAATGAACTACAGGGAAATGTCTCTGTGTCTTTTCATTCTTAGACTGAGTTTTTAATTTTAATTTTAAAACAGGGTGTCAGTGTGAGAATAAATCAAGGCTATATAGTCTAAATGGAGAAATCAGGCATCTAGAGTTCTTAAAATAAAGAAAATGAGCCATATCAAGCAACAGCAATAGTTTTAGCATAAGAAAAACTGTTAGTGAACTAAACTAGAATCAACAGAATATTCATAGTACTTCAGAAAACGGCAGATCACTATGAAATCTGTCATTTCTTCACACAGCTAAAATGCCCCAAAATGAGCACCAACTTGCTAATATGCTCTATTAATTACACATTAATAATAGTACATGTTATTTATGAACAAAACATTAGGTCACTATAGAGTGTGTTGCCCAATTGCATTAGCAAGGGCATTAGTAATTGTAGTTATGACTATTCAAAGTATAATACCATAGACAATATTTCAAGAAGTAGCTCAGAGAAGTACCCTTAAAATACAAAGAATGTTCTTTTAACTTTTCCTACATAAAAATAATAATTATAATTGATATTCATATTTCATAGGTTAAAAACTAGGCATTACAAATTGTTCATTCAATCCATATAAACAGTTCTATGATGTATGATCACATCATCCCAAAGTATAATACCATAGACAATATTTCAAGAAGTAGCTCAGAGAAGTACCCTTAAAATACAAAGAATGTTCTTTTAACTTTTCCTACATAAAAATAATAATTATAATTGATATTCATATTTCATAGGTTAAAAACTAGGCATTACAAATTGTTCATTCAATCCATATAAACAGTTCTATGATGTATGATCACATCATCCCTAATTCACAAGAAACTGAAGCACAGAGAGGTTAAATAACTTGCCCAAGAGCTTTCATCTAAAAACAAGAGGGAGGGAGGGAGGGAGGGAAGGAAGGAAGGAAGGAAGGAAGGAAGGAAGGAAGGAAGGAAGGGAGGAAGGAAGGATGAATGTTTCAAGATTCAAGCTTCTTCTCCTGTAACACCTACTATATGTACTTGTGTATACCAAATGTACTTGGCAAGAATACACAGGAAATCAGAGACCTTAGAGAAGTGGAAACATGGAAGAATCAATTGTGGATCCTAGCAAATTGGCAATAGTTTTTGATATCCCTGGGACAGTTTTAGCTTATGCCTACTGTCCCAGTATAATTACTGTTAGAGTCCTTTTCATTGCTCAGTGATTGCCAACATTTTGTGATAAATTAAAGAGTCAACTTACAGGGGCTAGAGAGATGGCTCAGAGGTTAAGAGCACTGAATGTTCTTGCAGAGGACCTGGGATCAATTCCCGGCTGCCCACATGGCAGTCAACAACCGTCTTTAACTTCAGTTCCAAGGGATCTGACGACATCTTCTGGCCTTGACATGCATTACACGACATGGGTGTGCACTTACATACATGCAGGTAACACACTCATAGATATAAAACTTACAACTTATAACAACTTATAACAAGGTCCTTCAACTCTGTTGTCCACAGGTGCCCTGTCTGTAAAGCAGGAATGGTGATTCTGTTCTCTTTCTGCTCCCACAATGATGTTACTGTGGTATCCTATGTTATGAATGTCAAATAGTACAAAGGTGAATTTCTACAGCTAACAAGCTGCTATCCAACGCTGTGGGTGGAGAAAGGCTCTTTGCATTTTCTAACAGTCCTCTTGCCTATTAGCTCCTAATGCTTTTTTCATCCTTCAAAGCAAACATTTATGATAGGAAGTTTGGTGTCAAGATTGAACACAAACAAATCATAAGTAATTATTAACCAATATTACTGAACCAGAAACTATGTCAAGAAACTGAAAAGAAAGTTTGGCTAATTTCATTAAATAGCATCCACTTTAGAGCAGACTTATTTCTGCTTAAGCAAGAAAAGTGAACAAAATAAAAAGAATGGCCTTATTTAAAACAAAGTTGAAAGAGCCCGCACTGACAAGTAATTCATCAAAATGAAAAGCTGTGGATTTATTTTATAAAGGGAAAAGGATGCTGAGACCTTGCCACTATTTAGGAAATTCAAGGAAAATCACCTACATATTGGGAATGTAAGCTCTGTTAGGAGGGGTGTGTGTGTGTGTGTGTGTGTGTGTGTATGTGTGCATGTGCGATTGGATACATTTGTGTGTGTGCATGTTCATTCCCATGAGTTCACGTGTGTGTTGTGTGTGTGTGTGTGTGTGTGTGTGTGTGTGTGAGATACCTTTTGTGTTGGGGTATTTCCATCAGAAAGTTTACAAAAACAAGAAAAAAGACAACATCTAAAATAAGTGAGTTCATTCATCTTTTTGTACCTTTCCTCAGTGTTCAAGTTTTTGTTCCCTGATTTCCACCACCCACTGCAATTTCTATCAGAAACCGCAATTTCATCACAATATTTCATCTTTTACTTTTAGTTTATCATCTCACTAAACATAGTGATTGCTACAATTAAAATCTAAAAATTTAGGTACAACAGCACATGCGTGTAAGCCCAACACTTAGGACGCAGAGCCAGGAAGATCTCAGCACATTCAAGGCCAGCTTGGTCTACATATCAAGTTCAAGGCCACTCAGGGCTCCTTAAGGAGACCCCATCTGGGGAGAAAGAAAGCAAACAAGGGAGAACTAACCAATCACATTCTTCCTTTTCCTTAAATTTTGTTTTACTTTGCAAAAGCACATTGTAGGTCCCAGCTTCCCTTCATACAGAATGGGAATCAATTAGTTGGTCCCAGCTTTGTAGATCATGCTAGAATAAATTAATGAATGGGGGAGCTTAAAATGTTTCAGACTAAGACAAGGACAGGGATTATGATAGCGTAAACAAGTCCCTCTTGGTTTTAATGTGTTGGCTGTTATAATACCTTACTTCAGTTAAGCAATAACCCCCCCGGGGGGGCAAAGAAACAGAGAAGGAAGCAAAGAACAAGATAGAAGCCATTTCCTATGCAAACCATAAAATGCAAACAAATCATAAAACGTCACATTTGTAGCATTGCCTCGATTTTTTGTTCTAGGAAATTTGATCTCTTAGTCATGAGAATGGAATAACAAAGCCAAGATAATAAAAACACAATTTTGGTGCTTTTTATCTTTACCTGTCATATAGAGTGGTTGTAACAATAAATAATGCCATGCCATAAATGGCCTATGTGCTGGTTTACGCTCTACTTCTCAACTGCCAAAGAACAAGTGAGCCACTTGGTTTTTATAGGCCCTTATTTTGTCACAGTTCCTGAGATATCTCAAAATAGAAAATAATGAAAGAAATTATATACGCATATGTTATGTGTGTATATGTGCAACTTTTGCAGCTTTCTCTACAATGCAAAACTGCCACATAGTTGACAGCTTTTTCCTGTGGATAACATGAGGACTTTATGAAGGAAAATTTATAAATTGCATTGAGTAAAATTTGCAAGCTATATTTCTCACAGAGAAGTAAAATTATTAACATTATTTGATATTTCATGCCAAAACCAAAATCATAGCTTAACTACATATAATAAAAATGAAATATTGCAATATTATTAAAACAGTTTATGGTTACTCTTTATAACATCATAGTATTCCAAGAACAGAGCTTCTGACTTTAAGTTGACCTGTGCTTTCCATGAAAACCACTTTCATACCTGTAAAAACATGTATAATTGCTGTAAAGCAATAGTTTGTGAACACTATTTCAGACTTTCTAATCATACTCTAGGGAACCCAACAGCTCATTTCCTCTGAATTTCTATTACTTATGTTCTGTTAAGAGGTTACATTAGTTTGCAAATGCATAAGTTAGCCAGAAAACTAGTCCCTAGCGAATTTGTTTTATTATTAAATGCAAAAGAATACTAAACAGCAGAATGAAGCCAAACTGCCATTTTCCAAAAATACCTAACGGGCTTACAGAAAACAAGTATCATTCCATTATAGAGTATTAAGCACATCTACTTGAAATAGGGCATACACAGACTCTTCCAGCAGGAAACCATCATCATCTTTGATTTCAAGTGGCAAAAATCACAGCATGACAGACACAGGTTATAATAAAGGTACAATGAAGGTACTGCTTCCAAGGATTGAAGGGCACAGAATAGAAAGTGATGGGGTCACTTCTCACCTATTTCTCTCTAGGTAATCCTCTCCTTGTATAACTCTACCCACACACCCCCCCCAGCAACCATGACTCAGTTATATGTGACCAATCATTGTCATTTGAATCCATACTAATGAATATTTTTCACTATGAGACAACTGTATATCCATGCTAGAATACAGTGTTCATAATAAAGAGACAGTCAGCTTAAACCAGCAGTTATATGTTTCTAAGTTTCAAAGACTACAAACTATTAAAAGAATTTCTCTGGTTTCTTCTTCTATACCAAATCTCACTATATAGTTCCAAAAAGAGAAAAAGCACACACCACTTAGATTTTGGAATAAGCTTTGAATTCTTTGACAGTTTTGAAAAATTACATCTTCCAATTTATGACTGTTTTGAAAAGGGCAGCAATGAACACGGATGAACAGATATTTCTGTTGTAGGATACAGAGTCTTTTGGGTATATGCACAAAAATGGTATGGCTAGGTCATATGATAGGCCAATTTTGAACTTTGTGAGGACTCTCCACACTGATTTCCATGGTAGCTATACCAGTTTGCATTCCCACCAGCAGTGCACAAGCATTTCCCTTTCTCCACATCCTCGTCAGCATCTGTCATGTTTCTTGCATCGCTGTCATTTTTGTTCGCTTGTTTATCTTAGTCATTCTGACTGGAGTAAGATGACATCTCAGAGTAACTTTAATTTACATTTCCCTGGTGACTAAAGATGTCGAACGTTTTTTAAAGTATTTCCCAGCCATTTGTGCTTCGTCTTTACAGAACTTCCTGTTTGCTTTTTGCTCATTATTTAATTGAGTTATTTGCTTTTATGATACTTAGTTTTTTTTTAGTTCTTTGTATATTCTAGATTACTAACCCTCTGTCAGAGGTATAGCTGGCAGAGATTGTTTTTCCCACTCCATAGGTTTACTCAATGGAGGTCTCAATGTACAGAAGTTTTTTGGTTTCATGTGGTCACAATTGTCCATTGTTGGAAATAATGCTTGCACAACAGAAGTTCTGTTCAGAGAGTCCTTTCCTGTGCCTATAAATTCCAATGTATTCACTATTTTCTCCACCATCTGATTCAGGGTATTGGGTCTTATGTTGAGGTCCTTGGTCCATTTGGAGTTGAGTTTGTTCATGGTGAGAAAAGGGGATCTAGTTTCATTCTTCTACAAGCTCTCATCCAGTTTGACCAGCACCATTTGTTGAACACATTGTCTTTTCTCCAGGGTGTATTTTGGGCTCTTCTGTCAGAAATCAGATGGCTTTAGAGGCATGGATTTAAATCCGGGTCTTCAGTTATATTCTGCTGGTCAACTTTTTCTGTTTTTAATGCCAGTACCATAGCTGATTAATTTATTACTCTAGCTTTGTAGTATAATTTGAGATGAAGGATGGTAATCCCTCCAGAAGTTCTCTTATTTTTAAAGATTATATTGGCTATCCTGGGGTTTTGTAACATAGATGTCCATCAACTGATAAATGGATAATGAAGGTTCCCATGATACATATAAACAATGGAATATTACTCAGCTATTAAAAATGAAATTATGAAATTTGCAGGCAAACGAATGCAAATGTTTGCAGGAAACAATCATCCTGAGTGAGGTAGCCCAGACTCAGAAAGACAAATGTTACATGTGCTTTCTTACAACTGGTTGCTAGCTTTGAAATCATGGATATGCATGTTTCAATTTGAAAAATCAGAGAGGTCAAGAAACTAATAAACAGCCATGGGTAGGGATGAGGGAGGCTTCCTGGGAGTTAAATGAAAGGGGAGGGGGAACAAAAGACTAGGAAGTCGTTAAATGGGGTGGGAAATGGGAGGGCAGTGCAGAGGAGGAACTATGGAGAGGTATAAACAATGCTAAAGGTCTTTTTTTAAAGCCATATGATAATCTGCCACTATAGAAAATTCTTAAACATTATACATCATAAAAAGAGGTTAAGAGGACCTGCAGGCCTCTCTCCAGGATAAGTCGATCACACCCTCTGCACCTTGACTCCCCCCCCCACCTCACTCACCCTCCCATCTCCCCCTGCCCATCTCTCCTCCTAGCCTTGGTCCTGTCCCATTCCTTGACTTGGCACCCCAGACACCTGGAGAACCACCACTGCTTCTTCCTGATCCTTTCCATCCAGAGCAACTCAGTTCCTTCTCAGGTCCCCAGGAGCACTCTGGGCCTGGCCCCGCCCTGACCTCCCTCTGCTTCCCTGGGCCTGCAGGACCCCCAGGCCCCTCTCAGACCCCCAGACCTCTCTCCAGGGTAAGTCAACACCCTCCATGCCTTGACTCCCCCAGCCTCACTCACCCTCCCATCTCCCCTGCCAGTCTCTCCTCCTAGCTTGGGTCCTATCCCATTCCTTCTCTTGCTGCCCCAGACACCTGGGGAACCACCACTGCTTCCTGATCCTTTGCATCCACACCAACCCAGTTCCTTCTTGGGTCCCCAGGAGCACTGCTTCTGGGCCTGGGCTCACCCCCACCTCCCTCTGCTTCCCTGGGCCTGCACGACCAACAGACCTCTTTCCTGGGAGCCAGGGAAGACATTTTCTCTTCCTGATCCTTTGCATCTGGACCAACCTAGCTCCAGTGCAGTCCACAGTAGCCCTTGGGGCCACTTCCTGTCCCCATCTCCCTTTGCATCTCTGGGTGGCACGGCCCAGCAGCCCTAGACCAGCATCTTTCCTGGGCCTGGCTTCCAGGCCAGTCCAACCTGCAAATGCCTAAGGCCAAAATGGTTTCTGAAGGGATCCAGACCTTAGGAGAAAGCCTGAGAGCATCTGATCATTATCTGACTTGGGTCTCTGTGGGAACTCCTGAACACAAAAGCAATCTGGCCACTCCAATATCAAATAAAAAGAGAAAACGAGAAGCTTAGAGGAACCAGTTTTTCATACCCAAAAAGTAAAACACAAAGACACATAAAGTTTACAAAAAGAAGCAGACCTAAATTTGAAGGATTGAGACTCACACAGAATCAGAAACTAGAAAAGAAATTCACATGATTCACATGTCAAAATAACAGAGAAAAAATAATAACATGAAAAAACAAAATATATCGACACCAAATACCAATATTCCTCTAGAGGAATACAATGAGAACTCCCCAGATATAATGCAGGACATGGAACTCAAAAGAACAGTTATAAACATGAGAA
>NW_008338112.1:209712-211044 GCF_000622305.1 Nannospalax galili
AGACCACTCAAGCAAAGATTATGAAAAATTTAAGAAATCACAAGAATGGAATATGCAGGGCTTGTGTGACACCATAAAAAGATCAAACTTATGTATCATAGGCATACAGGAAGGAGAAGAATCCCAAGATAGTGGCATGGACCGGATCTGTAACAGAATTATGGAAGAAAATTTTCCAAAATTAAAGAAAGACATGCCTATACAAATACAAGAAGCATATAGAACACCAAACAGACAGGACCAGAAAAGAAATGATCCATGGCACATCATAGTAAACACACTAAACATACAAAACAAAGAGACAATTCTGAAAGCTGCAAAAGAAAAATAACAAATCACATATAAAGGAAAACCCATTAGGATTACAGCTGACTTTTCAGTGCAAACTATGAAAGCCAGAAGAGCCTGGACAAAAGTATTCCCAGTTTTAAATGACCACCAATGCCAACCCAGACTACTATGCCCAGCCAAAATGTCTGTTATAGATGAAGGGGAAAGAAAAATCTTCCACGACATAAATAGGCTGAAGGATTTCATGTCCACAAAACCAGCCCTTCAGAGAATTCTGGAAGCAATACAAAGAGCTGAAGAAAGTAATGTCTATACCCAAGGGGTTGCGGAAAGAAATACAATGAAGGTATAACTGTGGAAAAGTACAGCTATATCAAGAATGTAAACAGAAATAAAAATGACAGGATTCAATACACATCTTTCATCAATAACTTTAAATACTAATGGACTGATCTCCCCAGTCAAAGACACAGACTAGGCAAATGGATTAAGAAACAAAATCCATCTTTTTGTTGTCTGCAAGAAACTCATATCACTTTCAAGGACAGGGACTATCTTAAGGTGAAAGGATGGAAAAAAATATACCAAGCAAATGGTGCTGAGAAAAAAAGCAGGTGTAGCAATTCTAATATCTGACAAAATAGACTTTAAACAAAAACTAATCAGAAGAGATAAAGAAGGCCACTTCATTCGGATCAAAGGAACAATAAACCAAGAAGATATTACAATCATGAACATATAGTCACGAAACTCTGGTGCACCCAACTTCATAAAAACAATACTTCAGGACATTAAGACCTAGATTAATCCCAACTCATTAATACTAGGGAACCTCAATACCCCACTGTCTCCATTAGATAGGTCAACAGGGCAGACAGTTAACAGAGAGACATCTGAATTAAACAATACCATATATCAAATGGACCTACGAGACATCTACCAAGTATTCCACTCAAGCACCAAAGGATATACTTTCTACTCAGCACCCCCATGGAACCTTCTCCAAAATTGACCATATACTGGGGCACAAAACAAACCTCA
>NW_008338112.1:211149-212770 GCF_000622305.1 Nannospalax galili
TCAACGCACTACTAAATGATGAATGGGTCAAAAGAGAAATTAAGAAAGAAATAAAAATATTCCTGGAACTAAATGAAAAGGACAATACATCACAACAAAACCTCTGGGACATGCTGAAAGCTGTCCTTATAGGGACGTTTATAGCTCTAAGTGCCTACATCAAAAAATTGCAAAGAACACAAATAGATGAGTTAACATTGCAATTCAAGGTACTTGAAAAGCAACACCAAATGAAACCCAAACCCAGCAGGCAAGAAGGAATAACAAACACCAGGGCAGAAATTAATTAAATTGAAAAAAAGAAAACAATACAAAGAATCCAAGAGATGGTTTTTTTGGGAAAAGACAAACAAGATTGACAGACTGCTAGCCCAGTTAGCCAAAGGAAAGAAAGAGCACTTCCAAATCAACAAAATCAGAGAAGAAAGGGGAAACATCACAACAGACACCAGAAAGATACAGAACATTATAAGGGAATACTTTAAAAACCTATATACTACTAAATTTGAAAACCTAAAAGAAAAGGATGGATATCTAAAGGCATGGGTCCACCAAAACTAAACCAAGAAGAGATTAACAGCTTAAACAGACCCATACACAAAATGATCTTGAAATAGTAATACAAAGCCCCCCAACTAAAAAAAGCCCAGGACCAGATGGATTTAGCAGAATTCTATCAGACACTTAAAGAAGATCTACATCCAATGCTACTTAATTTATTCAAAAAGATAGAAATGGGGAGAGAACTTCCAAATTCCTTCTATGAAGCCAGCATCACTCTAATACCAAAGCCAGGTAAAGATATAACCAAAAAAGAAAACTATAGACTCATATCCTTAATGGACATAGATGTAAAAATTCTCAACAAGACACTTGCAAACCACATACAGACACAGATCAAAAAGATCAAGCACCATGATCAAGCCAGTTTTATCCCAGAGATGCAGGGATGGTTCAATACATGTAAGTCAATAAACTTCATAAATCATATAAATGGACTCAACAACAAGAACCACATGGTCATCTCAATAGATGCAGAGAAGGCCTTTGACAAAATTCAACATGCATTTATGTTCAAAGTCCTAGAGAGAATTGGACTGGAGGGAACATACCTCAACATAATTAAAGCCATATGTATCAAACCCACAGCCAACATCATTCTAAATGGAGAAAAACTGGAAGCATTCTCTTTGAAATCAGGAATAAGACAAGGCTGTCCACTATCTCCATTTCTCTTTAACATAGTGCTTGAAACTCTTGCAAGAGCAATAAGACAAGAGAAGGAAATTAAAGGAGTAATAATTGGAAAAGAAGAGATCAAACTATCCCTTTTTGCAGATCATATGATACTATATCTAAGAGACGCCAAAAATTCAACCAGAAAAGTCATAGAAATTATTAACACATTCAGTAAAGTGGCAGGTCACAAAATTAACCTACAAAAGTCTGTAGTCTTTCTATATACCAATAATAAACAATCAGAGAAAGAGTACATGGAAACACTTCCTTTCACAATAGCTGCAAAAAAAAGAAAGAAACAGAATATGTTTGAATAAACCTGACCAAAGACATTAAAGACCTCTACAATGAAAATTTTAAATCTTTAAAGAAAGATTAAGAG
>NW_008338112.1:213342-250358 GCF_000622305.1 Nannospalax galili
GGAGAAAATCTTCACCAGCCACACATCTGACAGAGGTTTAATATCAAGAATATATAATGAACTCAAAAAACAGAGAATCAAGACAAGACGTAACTCGATTAAAAGATGGGCTAAGGAGTTGAACAAGGAGTTCTCAAAAGAAGAAGTGACGGTGGCTATGAAGCATCTTAAACGATGTTTAACATCACTAATAATTAGGGAAATGAAAATTAAAACCACTTTAAGATTTCATCTTACCAAGTCAGACTGGTTAAGTTCAAGAGAGCAAATTATACCAAATGTTGGAGAGGATGTGGGAAAGGGAGAACGCTCATCCACTGCTGGTGGAATTGCAAACTTGTACAACCTCTACTGAAAACAGTGTGGTGAACCCTTTAAAAACTAAAAATGAACTTACCATTTGACCCAGTTATTCCGTTCCTTGGCATTCACACAAAGAACTCATCCTATTGCAGAGGCACTTCTACATCCATGTTTTTTGCTGCTCTTTTCACAATAGCTAAGAGATGGAAGCAACCCTCAATTGATGAGTGGATAATGGAAATGTGGTTCATTTATACGATGGAGTTTTACTCAGCAGTAAAGAAAGATGAAATCATGAAATTTACAGGTAAATGGATGGAGCTAGAAACTGTTACACTGTGAAGTAACACAGACTCAGAACAAAAATCGACATGTTTTCCCTCATATGTGGATCCTAGAACCAAACCCGGGTAAGTGAGTATGTATCCAGACATAACTACAGGAACCAGGATAATGGAAAGTAACCAGGGAGGTAAAGGAAAAGAAAGAACCTGAAAGAGAAGAACAGTAGGAAACAGGCCGTAATAAGGGAGATATGGATAAAAATTAGGTTAGTTTAAGGGAGGGGGGAGGGAGGGTATACAAGGAACTTAGGGGATAAAGGGAAAGAAGGAGCTCAAAGAAGTAGGACCATAGAAGAAGGGTATTATTAAGGGAAAAAGGGGGAAAACGGGGGGCACCTTAAGTGGGAAAACCATGATGGAGGGGTGAGACAATGCGAGAGATAAACAATGCCTAGCTAGTTTTGAAAACCAGAGGGAACCATATTATTCCTACAATCTACTGACAGATTATACATAGCAGACCAAGAAATATATTTCTAGGGAGGGTTTATCTGAGAACAACTGGTCTTTGCCCAAGATTTATCTACATGACAGAAAAGTACCAGACTGGTGGAACTAACCTTCTTGGGTGTTTAACAGACATACTTTGAGGCCTATAATAATTTGGTCAGAGGGACATAAAGGACAGTTTTTGCTCCTAGCCCTCCTAGGGCGACTAATTCCAGGGGACTATGAGCATCTCTCAAAATGTCCTATAATTGTGGTGGGTCACCTGTCCTCTTGATCAAGGAGGCCGAGGAGACCCCACCAGATGGACTTGAACCAGTGTCCAGTCTACACTAAAGAGGAGGGTCAACACAGAGGAATCATTTCCTCCATGGTCCCAAGCGAAGCCAACCAAGGTCGAGCAGGGCCTTTGACTTATCTTCATATAGGTGGAACTGGTAAAAGAAAAGAACCAGGGGCTCCTTCCAAGCCCATGTGACCTCTGAGGAACAGATCCTCAAACAACCTTAAGAGTAAAAATAAATTGGTTTATCTGGGCCAAATGTATGGCCTTAAACACCCAAAAGGAAAGTATAACCAAAGATTAAAGGGGCCAATATAATTTCCTAAGAGTCCATATGCATAGCTAAAGGCTACATAACAAGCAACAAAGCCAGATACCCAGCTTGAAAGCTATTTTTGAATCCAACACTGAAAAGAATATACATATTTTAATAATATGGGTAGCTAGGCATTAAAAATGGCAAAGGAAGCTGGGCGTGGTGGCACATGCCCTTAGTCCCAGCACTTGGGAGGCAGAGGCAGGCAGATCTCTGTGAGTTCAAGGCCAGCCTGGTCTACATAGTGAGTCCCAGGTCAGCTGGGGCTACAGGGAGACCCTGTCTCAAAAAGAACAACAACAAAAAAAAGGCAAAGGAAAACAGATAAAACATGGTGATGCAACAAAAACACACAGCATGTCTTGACGTTCCATTTTCCTTCGGGCCTTTGTTTGCTTTTCCTCCTGTGCCGTAATAAAACTTAGCTTTACAATTGATGTGTGATGACAAATGGTCTCAGGGTTGGGTTTGCGTTCTTCTCAGTACACTGGCATTGGTTAGCTGGAAAAGGTAACTGTAATCAACCACCCTCAGACTACGGTAAGGTGACTATTCTGGAAAATGCTGAAACCACGTTAAGCCCTAATTTGAAATGATGTTTGAAATAAAACAATGCAACTACGAACAATTTATTTGCATAGTAACTAAAAATTGAACTCACTAGACATATTTCAGAGATGGAAACAATTAAATGTGTTTGCTTTCTAAATATACTAAGTATATTAGAAACTTTGAAGGTAAAAAAAAGAACAATTTTACTAGACTCCATTATTTGTTGCTATCCAAATTCTTAAATCATTTTCTTTAATGGTCCTCTGAAGTTGTTCTAATAAAATACACTATTTTTAAGAGCAAGAAAACAATCTAATTTCGCATTATCAATTTTTCACAGTTTCGTTCTAATTGTGGCATATAGAGGTGAGAGTCAACCAAGGCTTCATTTATGAGTGCGTGGGAGTACTGTTGGATTTCATTCTTGGTTTTTAAAATAAGAATTTAGATTCTTTTTTCCTGTATACAAACAAAATTTCTATGGTCTGATGAGGAAATTCTAGTAAAATCACATCATCTGAGTCATCTTAGGTACATATCTGGCACAGGGTGCTTCCACAGGACATAGTACTTGTTCTGGCTCCAAGGAAACTGAACTAGTAATGTTGTTATCCAGAACAGCATCCTGCTCCAAATGTGGGATGGCCAGACACCAGCATATCATCAAGTCTTTGGCTAATACATGTTCCCTGACCACTCAATCAAGGAGAGTGTCTTTAAGACCCAGTGTCCTAGACTTTCTGGCGTCTTTTCCCTGGGGCTACATCCAAACATCCCTGGCTAAGAGAGGTGGCTTTTTACACACCATAATGAAGCCCAGGTCTGGGAAAACAATCTTGCCAAGGTCCCACTCAAGTTTGCCAAGATTTGATGCTACAGATTCCTGAAACAGGACAGGGCCCTTGTCAGTTCTGCACACTGATGAATATTTGAATGAATACACATTAAATGGAATTTATTTTCCTTAAGGATCACACCTCGACAGCAGAAACACCAGGCCTGCCTCTACATGGAAAGCACAGGAGAAGACTGACAAGATGACAAAGGGAGAAAATTTGTTAACTTTTCAGTCCTATTACCGAAAATCCTCAAGTATATAAGGGGTCTCCTAAGGACTTTTCTTATGCAGGAACACTAATAAATTCAAGTGTACTGCATGTTCCCAACAGTGTTAGTCCCTCCCAGAAACCCACCTAGGGTTAAGAGACTTTGATGTCTGCCTAATCAAGCTGCTGAGAAAAGATGTAAGGAAACTCTGCTGAAAACAGTATTCAGCCTCAAAGATGTTTACAAAAATAAAATAATAATAAGACAAATAAAGCATGATTAAAACATCAAGTTTAATGACTTGCTCATTCTACGCTAGCATAAGGTTCCATATACTGCATTTTTATTTCATTTTATGGTGAATTCCATATGATATATTTTGGTTATATTTAGATTCCTGCCTATATCTAAGACTATAGCATTTTAAATGAGTTAAAACCAATGAATGCTTCCAATACTATAACTGTAATAAGAATTCAGCACTTGAGCCAAAGTATTTAAAGACTTCAAATGTTTCTTCCTACTTAAACACTAATAAGCAAAATATCAATAACTTATGTACTAAAATAAATATGAAAAGAAATTCATATTGTAGATTTAGTTATGAAAACCAGAACTTATACAAAGGAATACACAAAGGGCAGCAAATTTGAAGAGGGGCTGGAGAGATGGCTCAGCAGGTAAGAGCATGTACTACTTTTGCAAAGGACCAGTCCCCAGCACCCACACTGGTCAGTTTACAATCCCGACCTCCATGGGTACTTATATTCAAGTACACAAACCATACACATACACAAACACGATTGTTTAAATTCTTTTTTTAAAAAAAAAAGAAGTAAATCAGGGCTGGAGAGATGGCTCAGCGATTAAGAGCACTGACTGCTCTTGCAGAGGACCCGGGTTCAACTCCCAGCACCCACATGGTGGCTACGAACCATCCTTAACTCCAGTTCCAGGGGAAACTGAAGTCTCTTCTGACCTCCATGGCACTGCACGACACGGGTGCACTCACACACATGCAGGCAATACACTCATACACATAAAATAAAAATAATAAAGAAAATATTCGGAAAAAAAAGAGACTAAATCTTAAGAATTTTAAAAGGGAAGATAAGCTGGCTTGGATATGGCTCAGTTGGCAGACTGCTCGCCTGACATGCATGAGGCCATGAATTCAATTCCGACATGAGGGGGGAGGAGGAAAAAGAATACTAAATGTTATTGAGCAAGGATAGTCATAAAGCTCAATCAGCAAATGTTGAGAGACCACACACTACACATAAGTTGTCATACTTTAATTATTACAGCATACAACATACATGACAAATTTCTCCGGCTTCTACCAGTTTCTCAGGATGACCTTGGTACTGACTGTCCATAGCTAAATCCTATACAAGGTAGCTAATTTCAATTAGCTTTCTACTATCGTTTAGAGCATAGTTAAGAACCGTCTTACAATGCCTATAGATTTGTTTTGTGTTCATCTTACACTTAAGACGCACGCATACTAAAAGACCTATGTTATTTCCTCTGACTTCAACATTACATTTTAAGTTTTTAGACATGCCGTTGGAAGCCTTTGCTAGTCAGACCTTTCCAAACTAACCAGAACATATCCTTTTAATAAAAAATAATAGCTATGTTCTCATTTTCAAAGTTTGCGATTAAAACCTACAGTGAAAGAATCCAGCTGAGAAGAAATTTCCTTTTGGTTAAAAAAAAAAATAATGTCATTAAATTTATCGGAACAATATGAAATGAAGATGTTGTTGGGTCCTTCCCTTATGCTGGAAACCAGAGACTCTGGTTTGTTTAAATCCATAAATTATTTGTCACATAACATTTCAACAATAATTTTAAACATATAAAAGTTAAGGTACAAAAGAAAATCCTACTATCTGCAATAATCAAACTAAACAATTTCACATCTTTTCGTATATGATTTAATTTCCCAGATTTCAAAGAAAACCACATAATCTCACGTGCTAAAATATTTCTTTTGTGTATTTTAAACATGGCAGGACAGTTTCTCAAAACACAACTTGCAGAACTGGGTGCCGTTCCAACTGTGATTCAGATCCTTTGACACGGCAGCTTAGTTTGCTAATCTTGACTCATACTTTTAAAAACAACTAACTACAACTTTACTTGGTAGCATTTTATTTTTCTCATAATTTGCAGTCCTGAAACTGCACTGCCTAACTACTTTTGATATTGACAAAGAGCACTGTTACTCATTTTATTTTCCAACAAAGAGCTAAAAGGTGCATGAATCATCCGTTTGAAATCTGGAATGCAGGCAAAACAATGGATGTGAGTAGAAACTAAGTAAATAATTCCTCTCCTTTCAACCATTTTGCAGAGCATCAACCCTGGAAAAAGTCACTTTTTTAGCAGTAGACTAGTGCTCCCTCCCTCCAGAAAAGAAAGAAACGTTGAGAAATGTATTCCCGGAGAACAGTTTATTTACCATAAGATGTGGATCAGTAAAGTGTTTCGTATGCTGCAAATGTGAACTTAATTCTTCCTGTCAAAGCCTTAGGAAAATAAGCACATCGTAAACATACTTCTGCATTTTAGAGCTGGCCTTCGTTTTATTTTAGAAGTTGTTTTCTGTGTCCCTTAAGCCAGCATTCTTAGATGTAGAAATGAGCGTAAGTGATACAATAGTATCTTTGTATAACAGATTTAGTAAAAGATACATTAGAGAACTCTTTCATTCTCCACAGAATACAAAGGGGGTGGGGAAGGAGTAGGAAATGAAATCCCAGGAGATAAACTGAGCTTAACTAAAATGGTACTTCTCTCTAGGAAGAATTTTAAACTCCTTCAAATAGTGGTGAGCCAGAGTCAAGGCTCAATACTGCCATCTCCTTCTGAAAAGCAGAAATACAAGAAATAATCTCGAGATACAAATACAAGTAGGAAAACTGCAAAACAACTGAATGCATCATTTTTATGTCTGTCTTTTGAGAAGGAGGGACCAGCTACTAAAGATAGTGTATTTATTAAATTAGCAAATATTTTAAACCACAACCTAACTTACATTTGTGAGTTCTCTCCCCTCCCAAAGAGAAAATGTACAATAAACTATTTGTGAGTTCTCTCCCCTCCCAAAGAGAAAATGTACAATAAACCTGTTCATCCTATTATTAATAGCCTACTTCTTTTTCTTATTTTGATGATATCTAGGGATTGAGACAACAGCTAAGGTATTATGGAAAGCTAGTCTTAAATTTAGTTAGAAAATCAGTAAACTTTATTTCAAAGCTTTCATATTCATTCCCTGACTCTAGTGGTTTCCTTACCTTGAATTTTATTTTTGAAAAATTCACCTTTAAATTGCTTTCTAAATTGAAAACTTCCAGCTGTATTAAAGTCCAAATCACTCCCAGAGATGTAAATTTGTAGTGTATAATCAACTAGATTTTACTGTGTGTTTATTGTTTTCAAGTAAAATGATAGTAAGTTCAATGCCAGCTTAAACCTGTTGTCCCAAGAAAATTATTTAAAACTTCCCCTTCAGAATTAAAATATATGATTATCCTGGTCTTAATTTTCTTCCTACAAGTAAGATTTAGCAAAAGAAAAAGGAAACCATTGTGTGAAACAGGGAAGAAGAGGGTAGAAATGATGCAAATACAGGATTGTGAATATACAAAATATTCAAAAATTTTAATTATTTTTTAAAAAAACCATGTCTCCCATACTTGGTATGAAGAAATCTATAAAGAAGTCCTAAAAACAACATTGACATTAATATCACACTAGCTGCTAGACAAGTTACTCATTGACAGAGTAGTTTTTTTTTTTTTTTTTTTTTTTTTTTTTTTTTTGTTTTTTTTTTTTTTTTTGTCTTTTTTTTGAGACAAGGTCTCCCTGTAGCTCCAACTGGCCTAGAACTTGCTATGTAGACCAAGTCTTATTGAACGAGTATTTTTTTTTTTTTTTTTTTTTTTTGCTCTAGTGATACACCAAAAGCCTACATCTTTAATGATGGAGTTCATGGGGGCTGGAGAGATGGCTCATTAGTTAAAGACACTGACTGTTCCTACATCTTTAAAGATGGAGTTCATGGGGGCCGGAGAGATGGCTCAGCGGTTAAAGACACTGACTGCTCTTGCAGAGGACCAGGGTTTGATTCCCAGCACCCACATGGTGGCTACAAACTGTCCCCAGTTCCAGGGGAATCAGAAGCCCTCTTCTGACCTCCGCAGCATTGCACGACACAGGTGCCCTCACATACATGCAGGCAATACAGTCATACACATAAAATAAAAATAATAAAATATTTTAAAGATGGATTTCAATTTCAAGAAAGGCTTCTGACTACAGAGAAAGAGGCAGTACATAGTAGCCACTCTCTTCAAGAATAGATCCACAAAGGAGCCAGCACTATGACACAGGCAGTGGCAGGAAGATCAGTGTTTAGATTCCAGATAAAAGAGACAAGAATCACGTCTGTGAATCTATTAAAAAAACACATTTCATATAAATAGTAAGGATATTAAACTTTAACCACAAAATAAATGATAATGTTTTATATTTTCTACATTTAACAACTTGAAACATGAGTTTTTCTTTAAATATGTAACTAAATCAAGCTTAAGAGGAACTTTCCCCTCTCCACTAATAACAATGTCTATGCAAAAGTTACTGAAGCAAATTATCTCCTCATCCACCACTTCCAAGTTTATTCAGATTATTGTGAACATTTTTGCTTTAGACTTTAAAAAAAACATATATTTACATGTAATTAATGTCACTCTTGGAGAATCTATCTTGAAAAGGTATTATAAACTTTGTTACAAAAGGAAAAAAATGACCTTTTAAAATGACCAAAGGGGCTTACTCCATGTTCATCAACACTGCCTTGAATTCTCTGAAAAAGCAATGCTAACTTTAAATCCTCTTAGAAAGAAAGAACAACAGGCAGAACTGCCAATCTCTACAAGGCAGATGTGTAAGATGCTCACAACCACCAGCCTGACTGCTTCACCTGGTCTTTGAATAAAAGATACCGTGCACTGCAGTTTCTCTGCTGTCCATAAGGCTTTGTTAACAGGCACATGGCTCAGGGGTGGGCAAACAGTTGGCCAAAGAAAAGCATTAGGATGGGTATTTGTCTTGTGCTCTCTCCTTGACATTATCAAATGGCAACATTCTCATCAAAAGGCCCAGCAATGATATAACATTACACAGAAGTTTCTCTATAGATAAACAATAGAAACTATAGATCATGCACCTAGAACAAAAATGCTCTAACTAGTGTAAGCATTACCAACACTTCTTTTAAAGGGAAAACTGAAAGGAGCTGTGTGAGTTCTGTGGGACCAAGGTCACTCACTTAAATAAGGACAATCTGAAGCTAATAAGTGGGCCAAATAAACATTTCTTTGCAAAACATTTGATGGGCAAGGCCTTTTAACCTTAAGTGACCTGAGACCATGTGCCCTTCAAAAATGATTTTTTCCTCCTTTCTTGTTTTACTTTTCTTTTTTTTTTTTTTTTTTTTTTTTTTTTTTTTTTTTTTTGTCAAGTTTTTCTTGTTTTCATTACAAAAATGTTGGCCTAAATGACCTAGTCGAACTCACAAAGATCTGCCGGCCTCTGCCTCCCAAGTGTGGGATTAAAGACTTGTGCCACCATGCCTGGCTCAATAGTGATTTTCAACCTCCTTAAAAGTTTGATTCTAGCTATGCTGGTCAAAAGTATAATCACTCCACTTCTTCCTAGATACAGCTCATTAAAATATCAAAAAGAGTGGCCCTGCCTTTTACGACACCCTTTCTTTTTGGTGATTACACGATGAGAAATGATTTTCCCCTTGAAATATTATAAACTGTGTGAGCATAGCTCAATTAATCTAATGCTCGTAAGCTATTGATTGGGAATAAAATAGAAAGTCACTGTAAATAAAATGAGGGAAATTTATACAGAGAGAGAGAGAGAGAGAGAGAGAGAGAGAGAGAGAGAGAGATTGATTCTGACTTTATCAATACCATAATTGAGGGATTCATGATAGGAAAACTGATCCTTTCTTATAACCTGTCCCAACCAATACTCTAGTTCTTCCTTTCAAGAACCATCCCACCAGCAGTGTCCTTCACTGAGTGTCCCCAAATGCCCGGAGATGTAAGTAAGCTTTTTTGACCTCTACTGACAATAGTTTCTTTCTTTCCCCCTTACCATATTGTTACACTTTTATTTCATGAGGAACTTGATCATCATGATTCTCTTCAGGACAATGAGGCTGGTGCCTTGCTCTGTTTGGTTCTCAAACCCCTGAGAGTCTCTCATTGAAGAGAGATCACTCTTTTTCCATGTTAAATTCCTCTAATTGATAATAAGCCCTTCCTTATGGCAAACCACTTTGTAACTCTTATCCATAGATCTTAATTATGCATTTGAGAGTTATGTCAATGTCTAATCTATTTTTCATATTATAATCTTTTAATGTGTTTTATTTCCCAGGCTAAATACTCTCCATAAGTGTGACTTTCAGGCCTTTGAACATCTTTAACATCTTTTTAAACATATCTTCCATTTCCTTGATATTCCCTCTGAAGTCTTCCCACCAGAAACAGGAGACAGACGTCTGAGGGACTCATTGTGAGAACAACATAAACACAAGAAAAGGGCAAATCACTATGGAAACACATCATGAAGACAATTATCTGGCTTCATTTAATCACTGATGAAATTATTGAGCAAATTTATATCAAGGTCTACATAATTCCCCATACACATATCTGAAGTTCACTGTTTTCCAAGGTGTGCACTGAAAAATAAGCCAAACCAATATTAGCAAACCTACTTGAGTATATAGCATGTATCAAATATCTCAAATGTACTATTTCTGTAGTAACATATTCAGGTATAGATTACCACTGAATGATTTTACAGGTGACAAAACTGAAGTGTAAAGAAATTATTTGACAAAGGTTACTTTTCAAAGGTCAGAACTCTACCCAGATCTGCCTGAAAAATCAAAGCTTCATCTCTCACACTACAGAACCTACTTTAAAAAATAATAGATGACAGGTAGATGATAGATTAGATAGAAAGATGATAGATAGATAGATAGATAGATAGATAGATGATAGATAGATGATATAGATAGATAGATAGATAGATAGATAGATAGATAGATAGATAGATAGATAGATAGATATGGATAACAGATAGATGTAGTAGACAGATGATAGATAAGTTATAGGCAATATGTAAATATTAAAAGTATGAGCTCAAGGGCCAGGTGTGGTGGTGCACACCTTTAATTCCAGCACTCCAGAGGCAAAGGCAAGCGATCTCTGTGAGTTCAAGGCCAGCCTGGTCTACATAGTGAGTTCCAGGACAGCTGGGGCTGCAGGGAGACCCTGTCTCAAAAAGACCCCCCCAAAAAAAGTATGAGCTCAAAAACTTAGGAAACTCTTAAGTTACAGACAGAAACAGAAAACTGTCTGTTCCTCAGAATCTTCAGTGTGCTAATGTATACTGCTCACCCACAATAGAGAAATGCAGAATGCTTTAATTCCCAAATTTATTTAACTAGAAAAACTCTTTTCTAAGAGAATCTTGGAAAACTATTATTCCAAAAAGCCCACTTTGTAAAATTCTACTTTAGATAAAAAACTTTAAAAAAATTGTTTTTGTTATACCTGTTTAATCAGATATCCATCTACCCATCCATGCTTCTGAGGAGGATTTTCATATCTAAATTCTTTTGTTGTTGCTGTTGTGGTCGTTTTGGTTTTGTAAGACAGGGATTCACTTTGCAGCACTGGCTAGCTTGGAACTTACAACATAGCCCAGGTTAGCCTCCTACTTACCTGATCATCCTGCCTCAGTCTCCTGTGTTTTAGGATTACAGGCATGAGCTACCATGCCTGGCTCATACATAAATTCTTTATTTGGGGAAAACAACTACCTAAACAAGGTCTGGATAACACAGGGGCTGGGGCTTGATTACAGCATATTTCTTCTCTTTTTTGTTCAAAAGGCAATAATGAACACCTACCCTAAGCCAGCCTACGTGCTAAGTGTTAGGCATGCTAAAACGCTGTAACCCAATTAATTATTTCTGTCACAGTGCTGATTACTTTATGAGGGATGTAGACAGAATCACGCACACTGTAAACCTCTCTACAGGTGGGACCCACAATGCAATGTTGTACACAATCAGAGTAGTTTCATGTGGAAGCTTTGAATGGAGACAGGCAAAGCCATTATATAATACAGTATGAGGGCTACAACACAGGAACCCTACACCAAGTTTAGGTCGCACGGAAAGGAGAGTTAACTCCATTCATATAATTAGGGCACACTTCCCCAGCAGGTCTGCACCCTTCCTCCCTCTGCCCCAACACTGACACAAGTCCAGATGTTTTACCAGCTTTCTTAATCCCAATAATCCGGAAACATTCCTCAAATGTCCAATATTAAAGTGTCACTAATTCCAAAAATGTCCCCAAATTCCTTTTTTGGAAACCAATTTCTATATTTCTATATACCTGGTAATAATTTGATGCTGTGTCTTCATGTTTAAAATCTAATATCAAATAGACACATCCTTCACTAGAGAATAATTTTGGGATAAAGTGAATCTATGAATCTTTAGGTTCTATATTCACTGACATCAGAAAAATTACTCATATATTGAGTGAAAAGAGTGTTTAAAATGTAAGTTGATTGTTCTCTAAAGCATTTTAGTACCTAAAAACTCCAGCATTTAGTAAAAGAAAATATTTGAAAATTATTGGGAAATGCTCCAATCTAAGAGGCAAGGAGGTACAAAGTAACACTGCAATGGAACCAGATTTGTTGAGCTTACTTTGGACTAACTGTCCTCCCAACTCCTCAGTTTCACTCATCAACAACTAAATGAAAACAAGAACCTATAACTTGTAAGAAAGGAACATTCAAGTCTATAGCAAGTAGAGAATGTGACTTTCCCTGTTGTAAAACAGTTTTTAAAACAAGAGAAAAGAAAAAAATCCAAATCACGTCATCTATGCTATTGCCTTTTGAGAGATTCCCTCTAACCTAGAGGCTCAATTTTTACTTAACAGCAAAAACCTGGAGAGAACCACAATATAGCCAAAGGGAGAGCTCATTATATAAAGGTATAAGGGAATAACCTCACTTAAAATCAGATTTATACTCAGAACTGTAAAAATGACAGAAGTATCATAATGTAAAATGAAATATGAATTTTATAAAAAATATATGTAACAACCCCATAATCATAGTTATAAACACATAATCAAAAGGCTGTAAAGAAATATATCAAAAGAACCATGGCTATCACTAGGTGGTAGAGCAATAACAGATTTTAATTTTCTTCATTATGGTTTTCTATATTTTCCAAATTAAGTTACATTGGTTTTAAAATAATACCCTCTTCAAATTACTTCCTCTCTAGTTTTCCTTCAGAGGGCACTGAACACTCTATTTTATATCTCCTGCCCAAGGACATCTGTCAGAAATGCTGTAAATAATAAAATCATTTAAAGTGCTGCAGGCCTGAGACTGATACTTAGAATTACCTCACACAGTATACATACCACTAAGCAGATTTCCCCCTATGTAGTATTGTTATCTGTACCAAAGCCAAAAATCTATCCCTGAGTATGTGGTTGTGCTATGATTTCCTTCTTGAGGTTGAGAATTGACTTCCAAACTGAAAATATAAGTAAGATGTCCTATGATTAGACGTGTTACCTATGCACAAATCTAGGGCAAACAGGGCCTGGGATTCAAATGGTTAGTCATTCAATAGGAAGAGTTTGGCATATATAAGATATAGGTAGCTATAAGGCCACAGAAGCTCTAATACTGGTTGTCCTACTAAAATAACTGTGTGACTTTTGCAAGTTACAACTCAGTATCAGTTCCCACGTATGTAAAATTGGGAAATGAGATAATTTGTTTGAAGATTCACCTGATAAAAAAGACAAACAGCAAAAAAAAAACCTACTCATTTAAAAAATGGGCAATGGAAATGAACAGAGGAGTCTCAAAAGAAGAAACATCAAATGGCTAGCAAACACTTTAAAAAGTGTTCAGCATCCTTAGCCATCAGGATGATATAGATTAAAACTACTTTAAGAGTCTATCTTACCCCAATCAGAATACAATGACAACAAATGCTGGTGTGGATGTAGGCTGAGGATAATTCTTAAACACTGTTGGTAGGAGTGTAATTGTACAGCCACTTTGGAAATCAGTCTGGAGGCCTCTCAGAAAGGAGGAAATACAACCACCATATGACCCAGCCATACCAGTCTTGGGCATTTACTCAAAGGACTATATCTTACTAAGGAGATACTTGCATTTCCATGTTCATTGCTGATCTATTTACAATAGCTAGGGAATGGAATCAACTTGTAAATGAATAATGAAAATGTGGAGCAGACACACAAAAAAGAAGACAAATAACATCTATGAATGTGCAAATATGAGAAAGGCACATATAGATCAAAGTGATACTCAGGTTCAGTCCATGAAAGGATTCTTCAGTGGCCCAAAAACTATAATTCATAAGTCTCTGGTATGTCACTAGCTATGTGTATGATTTCTGAAAAAAACACTTGACCTTCTTGGACAACTGTAAAACAAATCATAAAGCTATGATCTCTAAGTCTCATCTAACCCTAAGTTCCAGATATGGAGTCACGTAAGAGTCTAGAGAAGACAGAGGGCAATCAAATTAAACAGGAATTAATATAAACATGATTTTCTGACTTTCTTGTTTTTCTTGTCTGGTTGGTTGGTTGATTGTTTTTTGGTGTTTGTTTGTTTGTTTGTTTGTTTGTTTTTGAGCCATGGTCTCCCTGTAGCCCGAGCTGGCCTGGAACTTGCTATGTAGATCTCATAGAAATCCACCTGCCTCTGTCTCCCTTGGGCTAGATTTAGAGTCATGACACCCAAATGAACTTTTGTACTCGGATTTTGTTCAGCTGTGTTATTTGGTGGAGGAATAACTGAAGGTAACTTCCATTTGATGGTATGATTGGAAATTTTTTAAAGAAAAAGCAATTGTGATTATGTTAAGAGGCAGAAAATCAGTTATCCAAGTACTATTATTTTGCATATAATAATTAGCTCCAGAAGACAAAGACTATCCAGTACTTTCTGATAATTAGAAAATGCTAAAATTGCCAGGCGTGGTAGCGCACGCCTTTAATCCCACCACTCCAGAGGCAGAGACAGGCAGATCTCTGTGAGTTCAAGGCCAGCCTGGTCTACATAGTGAGTTCCAGGCCAGCTGGGGCTACAGGGAGATTTTTTTTTCTCAATGCTAAAATAATTACTTTGTGAGTTATTTATGATTACTGTTGTTGTATTTGAATGAGGATGCATGTATTACTTTTCATCATCGTGACCAAAATACCTGACAGAATACTGACTACTTAAGAGGGAAAAGATTTATTTTGGGTCACGGTTTCCAAGCAATTTCAGTTAAGCAAGGTGATGGGACTACCTCTGTCTATGCTAAATAGGAGCAAAAGGAGGATCAGAGTACATATTGGTCAGCCAGGAAGCAGCAACCATTGTCATACCAGAGGCAGGTATACTCTTCAAGGGTCTGCCACTAGTGACATATTTTTCCCCACCATGCCAAACCTCCAAAAGGTGCCACAGCCTTCAAAATAATGCCAAGCTAGGAACTGAGTGTTCAAAGCATGAGCCTGTGGGGCACATTCTAGACTCAAACCATAAAAGTGGGTCAGGAGCAGTCTCCTGTGGATGCTGACGTGCTTAGAAACCCTTTCTTGTTTGTTTCAAATGACTGGACATCTATGTACCCATTAAATACGCTCATGTGTTTACGGTCTAGCACAGTGTGAAAGAGTCAACTGGGATATACAGAAATTTAGTTATTTTTAAAGCTGTCTAAATACTGTGCACAAATTTCATGTACTGAATAAGTGTCAAAAAGAAACTCAATTTAACAATTCTATAGAAACATTCCCTTCCTCACATAAATTAGAAGCAATAATGTTTTCCACTTACAGTTGGACCTTATTGAATGACATAATCATCATTTTTAAAGTGGATCACATATAAGCATATGACCCCAAAGTCTTATATTACACCTTTTTATATGCTATACACAACTTAGGTTAAAAATAATTCTCCCTGGGACTAGAGAGATGGCTCAGCAATTAAAAGCTCTTGCAGAAGACCCAAGGAGATCTGACACCTCTGGCCTCCATGGCCACCCACATTCACATGCACATACCCAAATACAGACACACACACATAATTTAAAAAATAAAAATAAATATTTTTTAAAATGTAGTCTACTAGAGAAAGAAAGATAACTCAGCAGGTAAAGGTGCTAGCCACCAAGCCTGATGAACTGAGTTCAATCCCTGGAACCCACACGGTAGAAGGAGAGAACTGACTCCCTCAAGTTGTCCTCTAACCACCACATACAAGCTGTGGCATGCATGTCCACAGGCACGAAAACACACAAAAATGTTTTAAAGAAGTTTTTTAAATGGTCTATTTTTTACTTTATTCATGTACTTATTTTTGTTAGAAGACAGAATTATCAAATATGCTGCAGGGATCAGTGGGCTGGGCAGTAACTAGAGTATTGTCAGCCTGCTCTTTTTAATAATGAGTCACAACACCACTCCATGGTAGCCTGACCAGTAGCTTTCCTCCCTGCAGGCATGCTGTTTGTATACCATGACCAGGAATTACAAGGACTGGAATGAGTATTATTAGTTGTGCTGTCACAGACCCGCAGTCACTAACATGAAATTAACAACACACCATTACAAAACCATCAGTCAAGTCTGACAACACAGGTGCTTTACCAGATCCACTGAGATAGAATTTGATCAGTATCAATGCTAAGGGAGGAAATTCTTTTTTTGTAATTTATTTTATTATGCATATATCATTTATCCTTCATTTTCTGTTTACAATTCCAGATTACAATTATTACTGTCCATTTCATACAGCAGTTTTTAAAATAATTATATTTTTATTTTATGTGTATGCATGTATTGCCTGCATGTAGGTAAGTGTACTTGTGTCATGCAATGGCCTTGGAAGACAGTAGAGGCTGTCGGATCCCCTGGAACTGGAGTTATGGACAGTTGTTAGCTGCCATGTAGATACTGGGGTTCGAACCTGGGTCTTCTACACAAACAGTCAGTGTTCTTAACCACTGAGCCATCTCTCCAGCCCCCAATACAGCAATTTTTTTGAGATACTAAAAATAATTTATAACAAAGAAGAATGTACAATATAATTTTATATTGTTGGAAAAGTTATAAACCAAATTTATCATAAATATAAGGGCTATATCACATTGAGGTCTACATAATTACCATGCTTAATTATAGTAAAAATTTTATATAAGCTGACAGTCTGATTCAAATTTAATATGCATTTATAAAGTGGCCACTAGAAGCAGGGTACAGAGACATTCAACACTCAGTCACCTCCCTGCCCTCACAGTGTCCAAAGACACTGTAGTCCTCCTTGCATATATAACCCAAGACTGCTCACTTCTTAGAGTTCTCAGAAAGAGCTTTTACTCTCGGAGAATTTCATATATGAATACTTTATTTACATCATTTCCAGCCCTCCCTCTCCCCTTCCTCCCATGCTCCTCTTCAATATTACTGTTGCATATGTACATCTGTACATATATGTACATTCATATATGTACATATGGACATACATATATACAACCTACTGAGTCCATGTATGTACAAGTGTTTAAGGCTGATAGGATAACCTATCAAGGAGCTCATTCCAGGAGAAAACTGATTCTCCTTCTCTTAGAAACAGCTTTTGCTAGAATTTAATGAATTTTCGCTGCAAGCAAATGCTTAAAAATAGGACCATAGAACTGATCTTACTTGAAATAAAATGACCAGTATCTGCTGGACACTACTAAAACATGCTTTTCTATGTTAAAATTATGGGAATATTGTTTGCCCAGCCCTACCCTGGTTCTGAAAACACTGGGCTCCACTAAAGCTAAAGAAAAATGGGGGGTGGGGGGACAGAAAGTGCTAAATGTAGAGCTTTTTAAACTACTGCAGATCCAGGCTACAGTAATACCCACTGTTTATTGAATGACAACTAGGTCTCAGGCATCTCACATACATCCTATTAACACTGCAAAGTGGGTATTTTTTATCTTGTTTTACAAAGAAACCCACAGAAAGCACTTGGGAAATTTACCTGAGGTCACACCACCATGTTGTGGCAGAATCAGGATTCTAATACAGGAATTTCTTACTCCAAATATTACAAATTTCTACTCACTAGCTCTCTCAATGATAATAATATGGCTACTTATGTGGATACCTACCCTTTGATGGAAAGTTCTATGACTTTAATCCCAACAATGTATTCAAACTCCCTCTCAAGGTTTTAATCACTACTGTATCTGGACCTTTGTCTTTGATGTGCAGTGGCTTTATACCCACAGCGACAGGAACTTGAAAGATTAGGGAACAATGACTGATGGAAGGCACAGAGGCAAAGTAAGTCAAATCACTCTTCTTATGTAAATCTAAAATATAACACCTTCCTTTGTCAAATTCAAAGTAAGACTTCAAGAGCACCAAAATCAGTTCCCTAGGTGACTGTTACAGTTAATCATCTTACTTCAGACACACAAACTAATAGGTGGAAAGCTCAAAACTAAAATTCTGGTCAGGAAGCTAGAAGCAGGCTGCAACGAACACACCGATTTTGGACTACTAGCCTCCAGAACTGTAAGATACTAAATCTCTTTTTTTTTTTTTTTTTAAGTATTTTTATTGGTTTGAGAAATTCATACAATATATTCTGTTCCTATTCAGATCCCCTCTCCACACTCCACCCCTACTTTACTACCCACCCATGTCCTCTATTATTATTTGTCTTTTGTTAAGTAAGGCCTATCAAGTCTAATCTGTTTCCCAAGTACTGTTGGGTGTGGGTTTATCCTTTGGAGTCTGGTCAACCTACCAGGCAGCACACCACTAAAGAAAACTGAATCGCCCTCTGCCAGCATCTATCAATTGCCAATACATCTTCAGCTAGAGCTATGCCTTCCTGCCCAACTCCCCCATCCATCCTGGTTTGGGTTTGCACGGGTCTTGGGCATGCTGTTATAAGTGCTGTGGGTTCTTGTGGTGTCCAGACAACTTCCTTGTATTTATCTACTGCCTCTGGCTCCTGCACTCCTTCTGCCCCCTCTTCCACAATTTTCCCTGAGCCTTGGGAGGTTTTTTAATGTCAAAAACTCTGTTACTTGGGAAATTTCATCTGTGGGAGTGAAGCATGAATTACATTGGACGATATTTTGAGGTGTTGATACAAAATAAATTTCCCAGCCTCAAAGCAAACATACAAGCCAATATGGTCCATTATTCTACATTTTAAGCACAAAGGCATAATCTAAATGGTACTAGCCAATGCAATGGCAACTAGCCACATGTAATGACTTAAGTTAATTAAATAAAATTAAATTTTTCTTTTCTGAATTCCTCTGGTCACATTTCACATACATTTCACATGTACTCACCAGTCACATGCTACATGTGGCTAGTGGCTATTGTACTTAGCACTATTTCCATGAATACATGGTATTTCCATGAATGAAGAACGATCTACTGGAAAGTGCTAGTTTAGAAGACTAAGGTGTAGAGAATCATTGCTTCTATTTAAAGAAACTCCCAATTCTCATCCAACACTGACTTCACAACACTCACCAAATGACAACTGTACTCTACAGTCTCACAAATATCACTTCCTTGGATTCACAACTACAGAGACTGAACTGTTGCTTTGTTATGCACAATGGCAGGTCAGCATTTAGTTTGGACTGATATTTTCCTGACCTCTCTGCTGGCAAGAGTTACTTTCTTTCTCTGGGCCAGAAAATTGAAAACATGAAACTCCCCCTTCAGCAGTAACCCCAACTAATCACCATTCCTTTTAGGATTCTTCCTAAGCGACTATGAAGCACATTTCATACCAGTGGTAGTCTGCACTTTGCAAACAACAATAATGCACCCTCAACACTAAAATTGATCTTGAACAGAGAAAGGCTATGAACTTCTTTAGGTACCATGTTCTTTCACTGAAATGGGAAATACTATGTTAAATAATTTTTAAATAGCAATTAATCAAAACAATTCATGCAGAAGACAATCCTCAAAATAGATTTAAAGTCTTTTAAAATATAGTATCTCAAAGTTCTCATAATTTGCTCCTCAAATGTATTTATTCTTTTTAATTTATATTTATTTGTATTTATCCTATTGTATAACAATTATTCTGTTATTGGTTTCTTGACCGACATAAAGTCTCCAGATCAGTTTGAGAATCATTTTAATAACTGTTCTTAAGGTCAATGACTTTGGGATTATTTTAAAACTATTACAGGACTTTTTGTATATTTTTATTGAGTTTTTGTGCATTTCATACAATGAATCTTAATCATATTTAGACCTCCTCCCCTATCCACACCCCACTCATCAAAGAAGCTTCTTTTTGCAACAGGAGACTATTACAGAGTTCTACAACGGGTCACACATAGAGAATAAGTGTCTGGGAGATGCCCAACCTTAAGTGACACATCTACAATGGAACCTATACACTTAAGTCTCACAGAACGTAGCAGAACAAGGGGTAGAGAGAAAAAGGACTTTTAAGAAAAAAATACAAACTCAGTATAAATGATATCTTATAAGGATGACAGAGGATGAAAATAATGTTGAATCCTACTATTAAGGTAGTCTAGAGTCACTGTATGCTAGACTGCCTCGACTAAGAGAAAGCAATGTGCAGAGAGACATCATGACATACTTCCTTGTAGGCAACTCACATACATACTCTGGGTTAAATGCAAATTGCATCTCTCTTGACTATTTTTAATGCTTCTCATTATAATAAGCATATGCAACATATTGATACTTAAACAAAAAAGTGTATGACATGGATACAAATATGACAGGCTCTCTAATCTAAACAAAAGTAATCTGTTAAAAAATTATAGCAGTTTGTATGTACTACATAGCTCCTAGAGAAATAAGGGCTTTGAAGGGACTTATAGCCAAAGATGATGTGGTGGCATCTCATTAAGCCCTTGGCAGTTGTATTTCAGAAATTAAGCAGTTTATGGTGCACATACTGTTGAGACACTCCCCTGCTTGATTAGATGAGGCAACAATGCAATGTGGACATGAATTCTAAACAGATGGAGAAAATAACCATAGAAAAAGAGCTGCTGGCTTCAGCCGAATTGTAAAACGGTTCTTCTGATGGGCAAGAAAAATATACTTTGCTGAAAAAGAAGTTTAAAAGGATATCTCACTAAAAACAGAAAACCAATAGGAAAAAGGAGCAAGAGGGTTCCCAGCTGCTGGATGTGTTCTGGTTGTTGTTTGTTTGTTTGTTTGTTTGTTTGTTTGTTTGTTTTGGTCTTTTTGAGACAGGGTCTCCTGTAGCCCCAGCTGTCCTGGAACTCACTATGTAGACCAGGCTGGCCTTGAACAGAGATCCACCTGCCTCTGCCTCCCGAGTGCTGGGATTAAAGGTGTGCACCACTACACCTGGCTTTTTTGGGGGGGGGCAAAATATTTTCTTTATTATATTTTTATGTGTATGAGTGTATTGCCTGCATGTAGTAGGTGCACCCATGTCATGCAATGCCCATGGAAGTCAGAAGAGTGCATTGGATCTCCTGGAACTGGAGTTACAGACAGTTGTTAGTCGCCATGTAGGTGTTGGGAATTGAACCCAGGTCCTCTGTAAGAGCAGTAAGTGCTTTTAACCACTGAGCCATTTCCCCAAGCCCGTATTCTGTTTCCTGACTGGAGTTAGACCTGCACTCCAAACAATTCAGCAATCTCTATTTAAAATTTGTGCATAATTTAGTTATGTATGTTAGGCTTATTTACTTTAACGTAAAGGAGTTATGTGTCCCTCTCACTCAAAAAAGTGTCATAGAGATTAATATCAGGATCTGTAAATTTCTATGAAAGAAGCAACAAAACAGGAATTTGTTTAATGTAGCGCTAGGGCATGTCATTGAGTTAGAAACATGCTGCTGTGTATTTTTTCCTATTAGGCTCCTTTCTGAACATTTGGTGTCACATTAATCCAAGTTCACTGTTGTACAACAAGCAACATGTTTTATGCTTGACTACTTGGGATTAACCAATGCAGTTGTTAGCCAGGGGCCTGTCTCCATTGGTCATTGCAGGGAGAGAAGTATTCTGGTCTCAGTGAGGTAAAAATAACTCATAACTCTTCTCCAGTACCAATCACAAATGCTATAAATTGTAAAGGGAGAGTGTGACTATCTAGATTAATCACAGGAGTCTCTAAGAATCAGACACTAGTTTAAGCCAGTGGTCCTAACCTTCACTGCTCAGTGGAATTACTTAGGGAAGGTTTTGAAGCTCTGATGCATGAGATTGAATTAGTGTCAGAAATGACCTGGTACTTAAGATTTATTTTCTAATTCTCTGGATGATCTAATGTGCAGCCAATGCTGAGAACCACTGTTCTGACCAGAACTCAGGATGGCAGTCTACCACAAAGCTATTTCAGGGGAAGAGAAACTCAAGGAGAAAAATACAAGGATGAGTAGAAGGTCTATTACCTTTCTGAAAGGTCTGAAAAAATCAGCATGAGCGTCTCCAGGTAAAAGGTCATATTGAGAGATCCTGTTAGATCTGTGGTTCCCAAAGTCTCGGGATGTTTCCACCCAAGTTAGAACTCATTTTTATTTGTTTGGGGACCTCTACTTAGGCTTAAGAAAGCCAGTATTATTCACCCTGATTGTAGCTATCGCTATGATTTGCTCATATATATATATTTAGTGGAGAAAAGTCATAACCATTTTTTAAGTCCAAAATAGCCTTTATACTCATTCTTGTCCTGGATGATGGAGACATTAAGGATATTATGCTGCTAATAAAGTACTTTGAAGCATGCTAAGGTACTTAGGACAACACTGAATTACCAGTGTCTTTATTTTCAACACACAAAAATAATTGAATACAATGTGGCAGGCACACACTGTTTGCATTAACTCATGTAACCCTTATGGCAAGTCCATGAAACTACTACTTTCATTAATCTTGAAATGCAGAAAAGTGAACGATGGTCAAGGAGAGCTTGATAATGTTAGCTGTAATAATAACTGGAAGAAGAATAAATGAGATTCAAAGCTAGGCAGCCTAGTTCTGTCAGGCTACTTCTATAATGGGTGCCTTCAGAAAATAGGGGCATTTATGATTTTTAAAAGTGGGGAAATGTGCAAGTATCTCATTTTAAAACACACTCAAGAGATTCCAACATAGACACACATATCCAACACACACAGGCATGCACCTAAAACATACATACCCCAAACATACCCCAATGCATACAGATACACACCCAAACACACACACACACACACACACACACACACACACACACACACACACACTGAGACTCATTAGCTGGTAATCTTCTGATGACTTTCAAAACTTTCCTGCCACTAACTGGAAAATTCAGATGTCAGACACATGAAACATAGCTACTGATTAGAACTCCTTCTGATATTCCCTACCATAATGAATAATGTCAGGCCTCAATTTTACCCAGCATCTAACTGTGAGGCTCCTAGTTAACTTCCAAAATCTAAACAACTGCCAAATTCACATGATTCTTCTTTCAAAACTAGTCCTATCTCTTTCTCAAAGTCACTGCCCAAAGTTTTCACCCACCCTCCTAAAAATAACCTTTCCTGTGGTCCCTACACACCCTTCAAAACCCAACACAATTCTTGACTTCTTCAGAAAAACCATTTCTGGCCTCCTCCTTTGGATCTCTCAAATTACTGGTGGGTTTTTCCAGGACCCAGAACCTCCTAATTCTGGGCTATCTTCTTGTGCCCATGCTTGGAAGCTACTCAACACACTCAGTGTTTGTTAAACAAAGGCCTGAAGAATGTGACTAAGGAAGCTAAGTAACCATCATGGTCATCTTTGGTCAAAAAACATTAGGAAATCAAAATAATGACAGTTAAACTGGAGAGAAAGAGGCTTGCCTAAAAGACTGGGGATAGTTTTGGTGAAGGATGCACACAACAAAAAGGCACAGAATACCCAATATTTTCATACTTGAGAGACTTAAAAGTTGATATTTAATAAATGTAACTCTAGGAATTAAGAATTATTCTCTGACTGGTATGCCAAACTTTAATTTATGAGGCAACATAGGTGGAAAAAAAATTTCAAATAATTCCAAAATTTCAAGTGACCTTGGATAAAATAATTATCCTGACATTCTCAATGGAAGAGCTATGATTATTAAGCAAGTGTCTCATATCCTTACTATAGGATACTGACTACCTCATTAGATTTCATGTTCTGGATTTGAAAATCAGACATTCCAGATGGACAAAAAAAAAAAATCTACAGTCAATTGAATTATAAAATCAAGCTTAATATTTTCCATTGTTTCTAGAATTCCTGCCGTTTTGTCCCTCAACACATTTAAACAATGTTGTATTTGGTGGGTCATTTCCATTCCACAGACAGCCTTCTTTAAGTGTGAGTCCTCTAGCATCCACATCACTAACAAAACAAGTATGAATACTTACCTCTTTTCTGCACATAATTTAATAATTTTGTCAAATGGTGAGGATGGATCTTTACAATTTTGTATAAGGTCTCTAAAACCAGATTATTTGGGTTTGAAACCCAAGGCTACCACTGAGCACATGAACAATAGTTACTTCCTCAGCTTCTGAATTTACAAAATCAAATTATTGACAGGCCCCTCAAAATTGGATTCTGCTCTAATCTTAGTAAGTCAACTCAATAAATGCTGGCTGCTATAATACTACATACAATAACAGCAATACCTCATTGATATCATTCACCAAATGAGAGTTCAGTGGTTGATTGATCATCAGTATCTGCATTAATAGTATCTTAGTGTATAAATTCCTTAGTTGTTAGTAGGTATAGATGGATATAATTCTTTTTATATTTTATTTTTTACTTATACAAATAATTTGAGAATTTCATAGGATGGATATAATTCTAAACAATTGTTTTGTGTTATTTTTGAGGCAGAGCTTCACTATGTAGCCTGCGGTCATCACCAGTAGCGGCTGCTCCTCCGTTCTCACGGGCACCGCACCTTCGTTCTCATGGGCGTCGAGGCTGTTCCTCCGCTCGCCCTGGGCTGAGGCCACTCTTCTGCTGTCGCTGCTTCTACCCAGTCCTGGACCCCAGGGCTGGTGAGGAGACTGTGTCAGCCAGGGCACATTCAGACACAGGAGACCAGGTTCAGTGACACAGATCTGGTTTATTGCAGGAAGGCACAAGCTTATATAGGGGTAGTGTTCCAATCACAGCACAGCAAGTAGGATACCTTATTAGCATAGCAGGTTTAGGGTCCTATCACAGTACAGCAAGTAGGATACCTTATTAGCATAATGGACTTAGCGTCCCATTAGCATAACAGATTTAATGTCCTATCACAGAATAGCGGGTAGGATGCCTCATTAGCATACTGGGTTTCAGATTACAGAGCCTGGATTCCTGGAAACATGTGACCCTGACTGTTGCAATATCTACTGCTGCAATTTGGAATTCCAAGGGTGGTGATTAGGGAGTGGTGAGCTCTAGGCATCAGTCTCATGATCTGCCAATGGGAGCAAATGTCACAAGGCGTTCCTTGTGGCTCCAGCGGTAGGGCCATTGCCTCCGGCCTGCTGTATGGCTGTCATTAAGACTTTCACCCTAGGCTCAAGCCTGTCTCCCACAGTAGCCCAACTAGCTTAGAACTCATTCTGTAGACCAGCCTAGCCTTGAACTTTCCATCCTCAAGCCTGAGCCTATAGTGTACTAGGATTATAGATGTGCACCTCAATGTGTAGTTCAATCAAAGATTGAGCCAGGCGTGGTAGTGCTCGCCTTTAATCCCAGCACTTGGGAGACAGAGGTAGGTGGATCTCTGTGAGTTTGAGCCCAGCCTGGTCTACATAGTGAGTGCCAGGTCAGCTGGGGCTACAGAGAAGCCCTGTCTCGAACAGAAAAAAAAAAGATTTTGAATGATACCTAGCACAAAATTCAATTCTACTATAATTAACTTAGAAACAAACCTTCAAAACCATAGAGAAACACTCCAATCTCCTGGCCACACTCCAGCAGTCATTCTATTGAATGCCATGGTCTCTGTCTTTAAAATAAATTTATTCTCAAACATCAACTGTAATGATTTTACCAAATTTTGAGTTTGTCTCACCTTGAAATCTCATCAAAAATAAATAAACAGGGGTTGTAGAGATGGATCAGTGATTAAGTGAACTGGCTGCTCTTGTAGAGGACCTGAGTTGGTTCCCAGCATCCCCATGGTAGCTAACGACCACAAATAACTGAAGTTCCAAAGGATCCAATACCCCTTTCTGGCCTCCATGAGTATTTTATGCACAAGTGCAGTTACATACATGCAAGCAAAACACTCAAACATATTAAATATAAATAACTTTAAAAATAAATAAGCAATAAAAAGACATGAACTTAACATCCTTTTAGACCTAATTGTGACTTAAACAGAGGAAGTAGACAGTGGATATTTATCCAGAATTCAGCTTTGTGAACACAGGAAACTATTTTTCCTTCTCTCACCATTAACTAAAGATGTATACATTTCTAAATACTGCAGATATTATTACAATTAAGTTCCTTTAACAATATTTTAACAACCCAGCAATCACATTCCTTAGGTATTTACCCAAGTGAGCTGAAAATATATCCACACAAAACCCTGAACACAAATGTTTATAGGAGCTTTACTCACTATTGCCAAAACTTAGAAGTAACCAGATGTCCTTAAATAGCTAAATGAATAATTAAATTGCTAAACGCCCTATACAACAACATATTATCCAGAGATTTTAAAAAAAATAACAATGAGCTATTGAGTTGCTATCAGACAATAAATGCATAGCACTTAGTGAAAAGCCTATATCCTACTATATGACATTATAAAAAAGGGAAAACTATCAGGAATAGTAAGGGAGAGGAGGAAGAGATTGATGGGGGGCCGGGCTAGTAGGGTTGTGAGGGAAATGAGAGAGGGTGGGGGGACAGGAACCCACTCACATACTGTACATGTATGAAACTGTGAGAGAACACAATTAATAAATTTGAGAGAAAAATGTGAAGGTTTTCAATGTGAAACACTTTTGCTAAGTGAAAATTTCCAGAGCAATGCCATTTTTCACTATGTAGCATCCAAACTGCTGAAAAAAGGTTACAGTATGATAACTTAAATAAATAGCTCTTCCTTAAAACATTTGTGAATACATATATTAACCTGGTGTCTTTTGGCATGCTCTCTTATATTCTATCCATTCCATCTCATCCAATTACCAGTATTTTCTAATAACTTTATCTGTTAATTTCTATTCATTGAAATGTTAAGAATTATGATTGGTTCCTTAAAAACCTTTGGGATATACCTCCTATATGTTGAAGGCATATTGATTTTCATACAGAAAAATTAGTTTTGAAAAAGGAAAAGCTATTTCCAATGTTTACATTTATATCCTACAAAGCAGTCTTCAGCTGAATTTTTTTTTCAGCTGAATTTTTTACAAACTATGTTGCAGTCTTACCAATGTTCTTTGGTTCAGTATAAATGATATGGTAAATTTGCATTCAAATTCATGGAACTTTTCAAATCTGTTTCCCATTTAACTGGCCAGCCAAAAACAATATTTTCATTTGTAAACAGCTGTTTCATAATCAGTTCTTTTGTATTATGTGGAATTCCATAAAAGATAGAATTTTTATGTAAGAGTTGTATTAATCTACTGAAAAACATTGATTAGTTTGTGTATACTACCATATAGTTCAGCTTATAAGGAGAGATTTTAAGGAAAATTTAATCCTGTGTCCAAATATAACATTACTTTAAACATGAGGTCATCTAAACATCTGTCTTCAATATATCACTGGGGATTTAAATCAAAAGTCTGCTAAACATGTACAATCATTTGGAAAATAAATAACAGGACAAATTTTGTCTTGATTATGATTATCATGCATTTTAAAAGGAAACATTTATTGTAATAAGAAAAGTCTGAACTAATTTAAGCTTTATTGACATCAAGCTAAAATAGTCTCATACAAGAGTAAGAAGTATTTCATTTATTTGTTCCTGAATAACATATTTTAACTTTTCAACATTAAGTGACTAATTTTAAATTACAGAGAAAAGATTAATTTATCTATATATTTACAATAATAAAATATCCAATGGAAAATTTTAAGGACATAAAATCTTTTCACCTAACTGAAAAATCAATATTCTTTCTGAACTTTCCTTCCAGTAAGGCAACTGTGGATCCTTGAAAAGAATTTTAAAAGCCTTATCCATTGACTCCTGCTTGACCTTATGCTTTATCATTGACTTTATGCTTTATCATCGTCTTTATGCTTTGAAATGAAAAGAATACAGCTGATTCCAAAAGAGAGTTAAGGCACTAACTTCACTCCAAGGCTTTACATTCAGCAGAAAGTGGCTTAATTTTAAAGATTAAACTTAACGATACCTTACCGTAAATTTTGATATATGTTTCTTATGTATCATTTCTTATATTTTTCTATATTATACTGACTTTCTTATTTGTCACAATACCCATGTTAGTAATTTCTCAAGTGCATTTTTTCTGAGCACTTATTATGACATAGACCTGACCCTCAAACACAGGTTTTCTTAGCATTGGCTGCACATTGGAATCAGATGGGCTTTAAAAACCAATGGGTCCTGAATTCAGTCCTCAGAGATGACTGAATTGGTCTGAGAGGTGGCCTTGGCATTAGTGCCCTTTAAAGCTACCTAACTGACTGTCAAATGTCCGGGCTGAGAACACTGCTTTAGGAATCTTGCCAGAAGATTAAGACACTATCATAATGTGCTTGCCTGGTCAAATGGTAGGCCATATGCTTTATGTGCAATATCTCATTCACTTCATACAATCTTACAGGGAAAAGTCTGTTTTATTCTTATGTTATGAATAAGGACATGAGGAACAGAAAATTTCAGAAACTTTCCTAAGGTCTCGTCGGTGCTAATTGACTGGGACAGAACCCAAAAGGCTCTGTCCAATTCCAGCCTGATAACTCTGTATCACTGGCTATCACTAAAGTAGAAACTTCCAGAAAGTAGAATTTTAAAGAGACAAGCGCTTATGAATAGAAGTGACAGAAGATATCTTCAGGCATCCAAAGTCACTGTAGTAAACCAGATATTAGAAATGTCTGGGTTTTTTTTTTTTTCCTTTACAGTCTGATTGTCAGAATGAATTGTAAATTTTCCCCAAATAGTAGTATTTGAAGCAAAGAGCAATCCCAGGCAGCGTCTAAGTCGAACGGCATACCTCCCAGTTGCCATGGACACAGGAAGGAATAATGAAATCATTATTTGACTTTTACTTTTTTTAGTTGCTAGTCAGCATATCATTGCATCTGTAAATTGCACTTCTGCATTCCCTGTGGATCAGGGGAGCTGTCCTTCCTGGTATTAAGAGAATAAGCACAAACAAAACAGTCCATCCAGGAGAAAGCCATCTTTATCTGTCAGTATCAGTCAGTTGAGAAACAGCTGCAGGCAGCTGAAAAAACACTTTAAATGTTTTAAGTTTACAGGTGGCTTATAATGGAAAATTTTACACACTCAGATTCTTTCACACGTTAAAAAAAGTTTGGACAGAATGGGACAAAAGTTGGCAGTATTTTCATGCAATCCTTCTAACCAGCTTACAAAAGCAAAATATCAAATTGTAGTGAAGCTTGGTGAACTAAGCTCAGGCCTTCTGGCAAACAGGCTTAGCTAACTGTTTCCACCCTTTCTGCACAGCACATTTTGCATGGTTAAAATCAGAATAGCCACCAAATCTGTTATCACAAGGCCTGACATATACAAAATACTCAAGAAATGTTTTTTGAATGAATTCATAGGCATTGGGAAAGCTAATTTTAAAGACTTCTGAAAATCAGCTTATAGACACAGCAACAAAACAATAGCAGCATGTAAATAATGAGACAGCTGCTTAAAGCCCAGGTAGAAAGTATTTTAATGTGTGTGTTTATGAGCTTGAGTGTGCACCTGTGGGAGAAGTAAGTTGAAGAATGTGTTTGCACATGTGCTGCTTGTATGGGAGAAACCAAGATGCAAGGGGAGAAGGTATTTGATAACTCCATGAGCTAGCAGCACAGATCCAACAGTTTGGGGAGGGCATCAAAGACACCTGTAGTGCTTCCTCCAGCATCTGAGTCAATGAAGCAGACAGGCTCAGTTTACTCTATAGTTGGCTCAAAACGTCTTTTCCCTGATTTTCCTACCATAGTTTAAACTTCATCTAAAAGAAAAACCATGGCATGGAGACTCTGAAAAAGGACTGATTTGACATAAATAGTTAATATATTAACTCCCTGGAACAAAGTACAATTAATCAAATTATTAATACAGCTACCATTTTCCAAGAATAATATTGAGAATTTAAAATGTTAAATTAGGGGCCTGCAAGGTGGCTTGGTAGATAAAGGCATTTCCCCTACCAGCTGATGACCAGAGTTCTACCCTTAGAATGCATGGAAAGGTACCTGGAGATAACAGACCCCTCTGACATCCACTTGCTATGGTACATACACTGTGGCACTTGTGCCCACACAGACACACACACACAGACACACAGACACACACACACACAATAAAAACATTTTTAAGTTACATTACTCAGCTACTGACAAGTGTCAGAACATTCCCCCCCCAAAAAAGAAAAAAGTCAGAAAAATACAGAATGGCTTGGTTGGAAGTGTGGGACCAACTCTGAGTTAGAACACAAAAGTTTAGGTTTAAGGCCTGGACAAAAATACCGACACTACTGAGAGGAGAGCCAGCAAGTTATAAACTTGATTAATGATGTTGCTTTCAAATCCTTGAAAAGGAACAGACAGGTTATCTATAAATGAGTATTTGCCATCCAGGTGGTCTTTTTATCTTAGGGAAGATAGCAGTAGTAATTCACATTAATGAAAGAAAAGCCCACAGTCTTTCTTAGTTACCTTGAGTAGCAATGATTAAAAAAAAAAAAATGTATTCCAAGTAAGACTACAAGAAGCAAGCAGATCTCTGTGAGATCGAGGCCAGCCTGGTCTACAACATAGTGAGCTCCAGATCAGCTGGGGCTACAAGGAGACCTTGTCTCAAAAATAGCCAGAAAAACCCAACAACAATAACAAAGAGACTGCACAATTTAACACCTCAAAAGGTATTATGAATGAAAGTAATAAATGTGTACAAACATAAATCCCCTTCCCTGTTTAAAAAAAGTAGGTCTTACAGGGGATGACCCAAAATACTTAAGTTGGCTATCAGAATACACATTAAGAACCATTCCTTATTCCGTGAGTACATGCAATCACCGTGGCTGATTTAAAGTGAAAATTTTAAAGAGCCACACCTTTTGACCCACTGTGGTATTTAGAAAGAAAGTCTCCAGAAGCAATCTGATGATCATTTGAAAAACAAAAAGATCATTTCATCTGGTGAAAAAGAAGATTAGCACTGATGATATCCAAGTGTGAGAATGAAGCAAAAGTCAGGAGTTCAGTGAAATGAGGTTAAATTTCTAGAAGCTACATAGAAAAATATATTTTATATCTTAAACTTGGAATTGTAGATAATGCATAGGCACATAGTCATATAATGCAACTCTCATTTGTAAAAATGTAAAGAAAATATTTTGGAACCTCCTAGATACTCATAGATTAGGTGTAATTCTAAGCATTTTACACATGTCAGTTCTTGGATCCTTCCAACAGCCTTATGCAGTAGAATGCATTGTGTCTCTGTCAAGATTCCTAACTCAGTGTTCTCAGCCTGTGTCTCTTTCAGATGAAGCACTGAGGTGCCCATGTTTACTAAGGTCACTGGCAGCAAAGCCTCAGGATCCCTACAGGACGGCACCTCACCGTCTTACTTCTATCCTCCTTAGTACGGAAAGTTCACTGAGACATGGATGCCTCTAGATGGGGTATCTTATTCTGTCTTTGTTGATCTCAGCTGTACTTATTTCTTGTTTTGCTCCTATCGTATGCTCAAAAGTTTGTCCATTATGTAATTTTTAAGGAAAAATATGTAATTCTAAACCAAAGGTGAGAGAATAGAGATGAAGTAGATCAATGTTTTCCACAGAGATGTGCCACAAAAGCACGGAAATGGGACCAGTAGATGCCTGTCAGCAGATGAATGGATAATAAAAATGTGGTTCATTTACACAATAGAATTTCATTCAGCCATAAAAAAATGAAATTTTCAAGAAAATGGATGCATGAATCAAGAAAATATTATATTAAGAATGATAACTCATACTCAAAAGGCAAATACTGCATATTTTCTCTCATACATGGACCCTGTCTTCAAATGTTTACTTATATGGGTGTGGAGGATATGTCACACAACCAGAGAGAAACCATGAAAGAGAAAAAGGTGTTGAGGAGGGGTGGTGGGATAGAATACATGCGACATAAAAGTGTAAAAGGGGCCACTGGAACTAGAAGGAACAAAAGGCGGGGGGGACATGCGAGATGATGGAGACAGGAGGAGCAACAAAAAAATCATGTTTGGAAAATGTCATAATGAAGCATAATACTTTATGTGCTAATTAAAATAAATATTAAAATTAAAGAAAAAGATGATCAAGCTAAAACACTCCGAATAAGAACAGTAGCATAGCCATGCTTTTAACCCACAAGATTTCAATGACAAAGGCTTGACAAAGGCATATTTGAGAGAATTGCCAAAAGTTTACATTTATGAAGCCCTCTAGATGTGAGACCCTATTTGCTCAGTCCTGTTGGCCTGTCTGGTACCTTTCCTTCCTATTTCATTGCCAAGAAACCTAGACATGTTCACATAGGAACAAGTCTATCTCACTGCTCCCACCTTAGAGTTTGTACAACCCTCAGGAAGCTAGCTTCAGAAGGTCAAAGGAGCCAATATTTAGGGTTAGAAATCCTAAATGCTACAGGGATACTGGCTCCAATCATCAGTATTTCATTGTCAATGCAGGTCTTCAAAAGAGGATGAATTACATAGCATGTTTGAGGGAGAAATGCATCTTGTTATCAAACTACTCACCTAAAGCAACAGATTTTTGTGACAAGACCTACATATTTAGGGTACTACATAAAACTATACATACAGATAAATATATTTCTATGTTCCTCTTACATATAATAACTAGGAATCTGTTTTGTTTTGCTTTGCTTTGCTGAAATAGATTCCACTATGTTGCTCAGGCTGGCCTTGAATTCATGATCCACCTGCCTCAGTCTCCCAAGTGCTAGTACTTCGGGCAGATACTACCACACCCAGCTGTGACACTTTGGGGTTTGTTTGTTTGTTTGTTTGCTTGCTTGCTTGCTTTGCTTGCTTGCTTTGGAGATAGGATCTCCCAGTAGCCCCACTTGCTTGGAATTCAATAAGAAGACCAGGTTAGCCTCGATCTCACACAGACCTGCCTGACTGCCTCCAGAGTGCTGGGATTAAAGGTGTGCACCACCATGCCTGACTATAGAACCATATTTTGTAGGTAAATTGTCTTTTAAAAAACATCACATGCCAGGCATATACTGCATGCCTTTAATCACAGCACTTGGCAGGCAGAGGCAGGAGGATCTCTGTGAGATCCAGGCCAGCAAGTCTATAGTCCCAGTTAACAGGAAGCAGGAGAATTGCTTGAGCTCAACCTAAGCAAGACTCCACCTCTTTAAAAAAAAAGATTTTACAGAACTGTACAACCCATTTCTAATTATATAAATAATAAAATGTAGACAACGTCTCAATTTCCTACCCGACTATTTCTATGTACAGAAATACATAAACAACTGTGAATATTATATTGATTATATGTCAAATCCTCTGGTATAGAGAGCAACTCATGTTGGTTAACATAGCATCCCTTTAATTTAGATATACCTTAGATCCAAAAATGAAACATTTATTTTTAGAGATGTTCCTTCAAGGAACACTCCCTCCACCATAACTAAAATAAAATGTTATGAAAGACTTAAAATATTAGGCTTCTAAATCAGAAGCTATTTTCTTTACTTGTGCCACATACGTACCTGGACAGACAGGGACACATAAACAAAATAAGTCTCAGTACAATTTTATTGCTCTATGGAAAATACTATTTCCATAAGAAGTAATTTACATAAGAATAATTTATTGAGTGGCTACTACAGTCCAAGCACTGAGAATCCTGTAGGCACAAAATAAGGATGAGAGCATCACTGCCTAAATGGGAATCGCTCTTCACAGACTGTCACAGTGCAGGCCTTCAAATAAATACAGAAGAACCAGAGAAAACTAAAAGTAATTGTGAAATGCATGCTTGTGGGGTGAAATATAATACTACATATCATGTAAGAATACCAATGAAAATACTGTAAGTACAAAAATATTAGGTAATTGCTATTTAAGTAGTCATTGAAAGGGCAGACAATTATTTTCTAACTACAGAAGATGTAAGTCCAACAAGTATCATGTAGACATTACTGTCAATACTGCTTTTACTTTTTAACTTAGATACCAGTATGTCTACACTGTCTTCCTTCACCTCCCTTTTTCTGTTGAACTTCTAATCCCCAGCATACCTTCTTGATGCCTATCAGAGAAACACAGTGGAAGTGCATTGCTGTCTAACAGGAACTTGCTGAGATGACTTACCTTTTTTTGTTTTGTTTTGTTTTGTTTTGTTTAAGTTTTTTGTCTTTTTGAGACGGGGTCTCCCTGTAGCCCCAGCTGTCCTGGAACTCACTATGCAGACCAGGCTGTCCTTGAACTCACAGAGATCCGCCTGCCTCTGCCTCCCAAGTGCTGGGACTACAGGCATGCTCCACCACGCCCGGCTGACTTACCATTTTAATATCATCATTCTAAAAACTGCTGAATCAAAACAGATCAATAACTAGTCTCTTCTATCTCTTATTAAAAGAACCTCCAATGTTTATCCTCTTTATCATTGTCCTAAAATTCCTTACTTGTATACATTTCTCACTAAGAAAAAATTTTAAAGTTTAATTTCATAATCATTCAACTAGTGTTTTGAAGACATAAGTTGTACTGCCATCATGTGGCTAAAAGTTTGCTGACAGTTGCAAAAATTCCTGGTATTTCCTATAAACAAACCAAATCCACAATCCAGTAGATATCAATCTAAATTTCTTGCAATCTAGAATTTATGTCTAAGGACAATATTATTCATACAGTTCTCAATTTCTCATGTTAAATGCCACTACATTAAAACAAGAATGACATTTTCAGTAGCTGACTCAGATACAAAAATAAAAACAGCTAACTATGTATTTGGTACTCTAACTCTTATTCACAGAAGTTTATAATATAATACTACAATAATGCATACTCTAGCATTAATAATTCTGAGGAACCAGATTATAGAATCCTGGGGTTTCAGATAAGCATAAGATAAAAAAAAAAAAAAAAAAAAAAACCCAGATATTTATGCCAAACTTGGCAACAATTTTTGTTTGATCCAAGACTCTAAGTCCCAAAGACCACCACAGGAAAAATAAATATTACAGTAAAATGGAAATAGTTTCTTTAACCTCTTTTTATTACTAATACATGTAACTTAATTTTCCATATATAATTGAGAATCATAATTAAATGGAAATTTTAATTTTAAAATGTAGTCCTTTGTATTGTCAACTATAGAATCTTCTACGATGTGTGCAAGACCCCGGAGGTATTTGTTTCAAATGCTTTTTAATGGTGGAGTCCAATTAGAAGTTATTTCTAGCTCTAACTCTAAAGTTTTTTCTCAAGCTAATCATCAAAGTTATAGGAAGACAGCGCCATCTATAGGTCTGCATAAGTAGAGCGAGATTATCTTAGATTCAGATATATGAAAGTCCACACACACTAGCCTTAGAAGGAAGCTCCAAAAGAACCCTGATCATTCTCAAATCTCTGAGGATAACATTGTAATTTATTCCAAATGTATTTAATCTATCTCTACAATAATTCTCCCAAATAATAACAACAGCAACAAAAAAGAAAACTCAGTGTTCTCCACAATTGTATTACTCTTACTGATCTATAAATATTTGTAACTTTTCTAGATATATTAGTACATTAACAGGCATCTTTCCTTTCCCTAACATGTTCATCTTTTAAAACCCTTTCTGGGTCTGGAGAGATGGCTCAGTAGTTAAGAACACTGACTGTTCTTGCAGAAGACCCAGGTTTGATTCCCAGCACCACATGGCAGCTACGAACCGTCCTTAACTCCAGCTCCAGGGCATCCCAAGCCCTCTTCTGATCTCTGTAGCACTGCACGACATGGGTGCACTCACACACATGCAGGCAATAAACTCATACACATAAAACAAAAATAATAAATAAAATATTTTAAAAGAAGCCCATCAGAGATGGGAGATAGGAAAGAAAACCAGTAGGATGAAATCTGGAAAGTGATGAATCTCTTCCAGGAGAAAAGAGGCTCATGAACACACCTACGCTTGGCAGGGCAGTGGAAAGCTGCTATATGTGTGAGAAAGTTCAGAGTAACCTGGGAACAGCTGACATGGGTGGGCAGGGTCATTTAGAAGACACAAGTCTCAAGGGAAAAAAAGAGAGACATTACTTTGCAAAGGTCTTCAATAAGTTCTTAAGAGAAAGACTCTCAGAAGAGAGAACTGAAGTGTAGATGTGTTAGGGTTATTGCAGTATTAAAGAAAATCAAGAAAAAGACCAGTGGGCTCTCCAATCCTTACCCTGAGTACCAGGAATAACTATCAGCTGCTGGTGCCTGGGCAGAAGAGAAACTCCTTCTGACATGCAAATCAATAGGGCCTGCTGGCTGAGAAGCAGCTAGAAACCTGAGCCATATGCTCCTGGCTCTAGGACTCCACACTCTGATAAAGGGAATTTCAGTTCTGCTTTTTCATCCATTGAAACTGATGATAAACAGAATCTAAGTAAAACAAAAATCCAGACAAAAGTTGTTTAACAGACTCTGCTTATCATTGACTATGATAAGCAGACAGGAGGAGGCAAGCACATGTTTCTAGAAGTAAATAAAATTCACTTTAATCATTTAGAGAAGAAAATGTGCTCTATCACCTAGAAATGAAAGGCAATAGAAGGCCTGCAAGAGAGAGCAACAGGAAAAGGCCTGCTGCCAAACCTGAAGACCTGAGTTCAATCCTACACGTGTTGTGGTGCATATGTAGATGCACACGCACATACACACACACACACACACACACACATTGGTTAATTAATTAAATTAAAAATAAAGGTAAAAAAAGAAATAGACAACAGAATCAGAATGCTAAAACACAGATACTGAAACTATAGTGTTTTAAAGATAACTATGACAAACATGAAAAGTTCTAGGGAAGTTTAATAATATAATGAATGTTAGGGTTCCAAACAGCAGCAGCTTCCCCCCTCCCCAACAGGGACCTACAGACTTTGGAGCCCAAAAAAGGGAACTGAGCTGATAAGCACCTTGACCTTTGAAGTCAAGGGAAACAAACTCTGCTGAGAAGCAGCCTGCCTTTCCTCTGATCTCCAAAGATAGGATAAGCAGATTCTACCTGTTAACCAGAGATTTTAGAAGTTGTTTATCACAACAGCTTTT